>NW_026267282.1:723981-724384 GCF_000697945.3 Frankliniella occidentalis | reverse complement strand
CATTTCCTACCTATTTTTACTAGAAACAAACATAATTGTATTGATTTCATTCCAAGCCTACGCTAAGCGTTGCTATACAGGAAAGCATTCCGGTAAAGCTGAATTGCAGAAGAAAGAAGGTAACAAAAATACGGGAGCCACCATGAGCGATTTCCGTAATCTTTTTCGCACCGTATTCTACATATTGGAATGCTTTATTGTGAGAGCGTGACGATACCCACCTCTGACAACCACCTGAGGTTTGAGACCCATACCCCTACCTTTAACTCATGTCGAGTGACTCACCGAGCAGGTCGTTCTGTGGCGCCCATGCCTCAACCCTCACGTTGGCGGCCAAAGGCTGCTCGCCCACCGCGTCCGGCTCGATCTTCCACAGCACCCTGACGGGGGCCACGGCTGCAAA
>NW_026267282.1:715833-716396 GCF_000697945.3 Frankliniella occidentalis | reverse complement strand
AATACTTGCAAGTGTGCAACTCGGTAGGTGTGCACTTGCAAGTGTGCAACTCCTCGGTTGAACACTTCCTACACAGTAAGTGTCCAATCTAAGGAAGTGTGCAACCGAAGATTTGCACACTTGCAAATGCACATCTACCGAGTTTAACACTTGCAAGTGTAAGACTACGGAGTTGAACACTTGCAAGTATTCAACTTGCAGTTGCACAGTTACAAGTGTTGAGCAGTTGAACACTTAGTTTATCAGTGTTGTTGTTTTATAGGCGAGGAAAAGTAAATTATCTCGAAGTGTTTGAGGAGTGTACAATAAAATATACATTGAGCTTGCGTTCCGTTTTGACTAGAACCTCGGGAACCCCTAACTTTCAAATCCTACGTAAAAACACACATTCAGTCTTTCTTCGTGCTCTTCAGGGGGTCTTTGAGTTGCAGGCCAATGCTGCGGGAGACGTAGACGGCGCACTTGGCCACCAAGAAGGCGATCAGGAGCACCACCAGCATGGCGAGCGCGAGCAGAGCGGCGATGTCGAGCATCATGACCTGGTGCCAGTACAGGTCGCGAGC
>NW_026267282.1:714685-715783 GCF_000697945.3 Frankliniella occidentalis | reverse complement strand
GTGTCGAAGGTCATGAGGGCGAGGATGCGCAGCGGCTTCCGAGCGGTGCCCGCCGCGGTCGTCTTGACCTCAGGTGCGGTCGACGAGACGCATTGCATGAGCAGGAGCGGAAGGAGCGAGGCGATCACGAGGACCGCGACGTTCTGTCGCGCGGCGGCGCGGGCCGGCGAGGCGTGCTGCATATCGGAAGCTGACGGCCTGACTGCTAGTCCGTTGTCTCTAGACGTTCGCTTGGTCTTGGCGGGTAAAGATTACATATGATTACACTCCTTTCTCACTGTACTTTGGCGTTTGGTGGGGGATAAGAGAGTGAAACGCTATGACCTACCTCAGACTAAAAATGTATAAGATTTTAACGATTCAAAAAATGTTTTTTTGTGTGTGTGTGTTTTTTTAAATGTGTTTTTGCCAACAAACGTCGAGTTGGAATGGCACAACGAATATGCTATATGTGTCTGTTTTATTATAGAAAAAGTTTTATTTTGTTGTTTTGTTTGTTTGTTTGTTTTTTGACTCTTTGTGTGTTTGTCTGCCTGTCCGGACGATAACTCGAGAACGAATTGAGATAGCGATCTAGGAATTGCAGGGTCGTTTTGTATCATAAAAAGACAGATCGAGTTCGAAGATGATCATTCTACCCCGAAAATTGACTTTATAAAAAATCAAAAACCACAGGTCGCAAAATGTATATTTTTTCAAATAATTTATTTGCGTTCCTTAGGGGTTACTCGTGAAAGTAGACCCCTTTGAACGAAAATTTCGTCCGTTGTGCTCTACCTCGTACCGCGTTTGGCTTCTAGGAGGCATTTCTTGACGAAAATAAGGTGAAAATGATCAAATGGTCTATTAAATCGTAAAAAGGGCCTTATATTGACCAGAAACTCTGGAACCCCTAACTTTCAAATCCTACGTAAAACCTCGCTTTTAGTCTTTCTTCGTGCTCTTCAAGGTGTCTTTGCGTTGCAGGCCACTGCTGCGGAAGACGTAGACGGCGCACCTGACCACCAAGAGGGCGACCAGGAGCACTGCCAGCACGGCAAGCGTGAGCAGGGCGGCGATGTCGAGCATCATGACCTGGTGCCAGTACAGGTCGCGAGC
>NW_026267282.1:711325-714195 GCF_000697945.3 Frankliniella occidentalis | reverse complement strand
CTCGTGTGCCGGATGGGTTGCCTACCCACAGATCCGTGGGCGTTGCGCGAGCTTAGCCTTAGTCGAGTCGAGTGGGTAACAACTTATTAGTATGAAGAAGATCAGGAAAAACAAGCGACGACATAACAAGCCTTCAACTAATTTTCGGAAATAGTTGCAATGTTAGAGCAGACGATTTCCGAAACGCAATTGAAGGCATGTTATATTCTGGCTTGTTCTTCCTGATCTTCTTCACACCAATAAAATACCTCATTCGTACTAGTCCCATTAGTTACCCGCTTAAGTTAAGCGATTTTTGTTGATTTCGATTAATTCTTATTCTGATGATTCCCAGGCAGGTGCACAAATGATTCCCGGAGTTGTCGCCCCCTCGGCCTCAGTGTACGTGCACACTTCGCTTCTCACCTAGGGTTGGTAAGCATCTCCTTTATCTCGTTCACGAAGCGCTCCTTTGTGATTTCTGTGTACGGCATCCGGCGGCCCATGCCTATGCTGACGACTTTCTCGAGGTTCACGAACTGGTCGACAGCTACGGGCGTCCCGAGGACGGGCACGCCGTGGTATGAGGCCTCTTGCACACTCAGACCCCCGCAATGCGAGACGAAGAGGCGCAGGTTAGGATGGACTGGGGGAGATTCTCGGTGAAAATCATCATCATATTATGTACCCGAAAAATAAGAATAGAAGATTAATGTTATCATCATATCGCTATAAAAAATTCGTTTCCCATAACCCACCTACTTTTGTTACAACCTCACGTAATTGCATTCATTGCATACCTGGCCTGCCCTGTTTTACCTTCTAAAATTGTCATTGGAGGGTTCGCACCAAACTTAACGGTGCCCCCTGAGTTCTAACACTGAGCGTCTGTCACCAAGAGAACGCGAGAAAACTTTGGAGTTTGTTGGCCTAGCGGCTGTATTCCTTGCACTGTACCCCGCGCAGCACCGCCTCCACCCACATAGCTGCTTGTCGGGTTGATGAATCCACGAAGCACGGGCTTCGCAGGCGCTACCCTTAGCGTTGCCGTGCAGGAAAACATTCCGGTAAAGCCGAAATGCGGAAGCAAGCAGGGCACAACGATACGGAAGCCAACATGAGCGATTTCCGTTTTCTACTTCCCACCTCATTCTGATTTCGGAATCCTTATTGTAAGAGTATCTGACGATACCTACCTCTGACAACCACTAAAATTTTGAGACCCATACTCCAACCTTAAACTTATGCCGTGCGACTCACCGAGCAGGTCGTTCTGTGGCGCCCATGCCTCAACCCTCACGTTGGCGGCCACCGGCTGAGCAGCAACCGCGTCCGGCTCGATCTTCCACAGCACCCTGACGGGTGCCAGGGCTGCAAAGCTCTCTATCAGCGCCCGCTTCTTGACGAGATCAATATCCTTCCCCCTCATAATAGATCCGAACGACACGAATACGAAGCCGTCCTCCGCTTCATCCATCCACTTGCGCAGGTCCTGCAAACAGCGGTCAGCGTGGTTGTCAGAATTACGATCGGGGTAGGATTACTATTAAGCAGTGCTGGAATACTCGTCTACAAGTAAAGTGTGTGCGTGATGCCTGGCGGCTATCGAGTCCTTCACGCGCAACAGGTGTTGCTGCACCTGTGCAAGTGGACTCACCGCCGGGATCCTGCCCAGGTCGGCGGGTTTGACGTGCATGCCGCCGACGGGTATGAGGCTCTGCGGCAAGGGCCTGGCCGCCCCCAATACTGTGTTCTCGTTGACGAGGGCCACGTGCACGTGCTGCCTCAGTTGTTCCACCCTCGGAGCTTTGTCGCCGAAGAATCTCTTGATAATGCCGTCCTGCACGGGCCGCCGCCACCAGACCGTCAACTTGTACTGGGCGTGGAGAAAGAGGCTCCAGGTGCGCTGCCACAAGTTCATGGGGTGCGGGAAGGGCTTCATGGTGTGCGCGAGGATCGACGGCGCCTGCGGGTTGTACATCAGGTCGTCGATCCACGGTGAAACTGGGAAGGGAGACACGGCGAGCATGCCGGGATAGTTGAAGCGGTGGGCGAAGCCCAGCGTACAGTCTGACATGTAGTCAAAGATGATGAGGTCGAAGGCACCCTTAAAGGCCGGGTCAAGCAGACGCTGCATGGTCGGCGAGCCTAGGTCACGCTTGCAGTCTTCTTCTGACATGCTCTGAAGCATACTGATCTGCTTCACCACCGAGGCCGCGAACCAACGCCCCATGTCCTCTGGATCATCGAATACCCTGAAGGCCGTCTCGATGATAGTCGTGTTAAGGGTGGGTGGGTTCTCGCTGTGCTTGTGGATGTCGATGGAGGTAACGAGGTGGCCTCGTTTCGCGAGCTCCACCGTCAGCGCCGACATCCAGATGTGGTGGCTCATTGTGTCGATCGTCATGAGGGCGAGGATGCGCAGCGGCTCCCGAGCGTGGCTCGCCGCGGTCGTTTTGACCTCAGGTGCGGCCGAAGACACGCACTGCTTGAGCAGGAGCGGCATGATTAAGGCGATCACGAGGACCGCGACGCTCTGTCGCGCGGAGGCGCGGGCCGGCGAGGCGTGCTGCATCTCGGAAGCTGACGGCCTGACTGCTGGGCCAGCCACTTGACTTGTACTTTTGTTGGTCTTGGTGGGTAAAGATTACATGTGATTGCACTCCTTTTTCACTGTACTTTGGCGTTTCGTTGGCGATAAGAGAGTGAAACGCTATGACTTACCTGAGACCGAGGGGGCACCTCTGTGCCCAACTGTGGTAATCAGGTGAACACAGACTTGGTAATCACTGGTAATCCCTGGTAATCCTTAGCAATCCCTGGTAATTCACACACTCGTGAGTGTCCTTTTTAAGGACAAATTTGTTAATTGAGACATGTATTTTTGTGCA
>NW_026267282.1:705324-706175 GCF_000697945.3 Frankliniella occidentalis | reverse complement strand
GTGCGGGCGGGCTTGCCTATCGCCCCTGTCCACGGCGCCTTACGGACCGGGCGAGTAGGCAACCCACCCGCACTCCTGCGTGCGGTACAGTCTAACTACAGAAGTGCGCGGGGTTAATCAGCCACTTGGTACAATCACGAGTCAGTTTTCTGAGGAGTAAGGTCGTGGAAATGAAAACCGTTATGTGGTTGTGGTTTACACTGGAGTTGTTATCATCAAATATTTTTCTCTCGCGAGAGCGAGATCAGCGACCCTTTAAGATTTCGCTCCTTTGTGGGCTAGATCATTTTTCTCAGTTTGAGTCAAATTTTGGTAGTTTCACTAGCTACAATGACGGGCGAGTTTAGAAACAAATAATTTACTGCCTTTGAGTGAACATTCAGTCCGTATATGTGACTGAACAAAGTGACTAATAGCGCCAGATCGCTGACCTCCCCGAACCTCTCCGAAGAGATCGGGGAGACTGTCCCCGAAGCTTAATTGAATATAGCATTATTTAATTATAACTTGAATGGAGCGAGGGTACAAATTTTGCTTCAAGTAAGGCAAAATAATTGTCTCACACATTAGAAAGACGGAACATCACCCAAAGGGTTTAAATGTATACCCTAAAAATAAACATTGAGCTTGCATTGCATTTTGACAGGAAACTCTTAACTGTTAAATCACACTACAAACTAGCTTTAGTCCTTCTTTGTTCTCTTCAAGGGCTCTTTTCCTCGCTGGCCACTGCTGCGAAAAAAGTAGACGGCGCAATTGACCACCAGGAAGGCGACCAGGAGCACCGCCAGCACGGCGAGCGCGAGCAGGGCGGCGATGTCGAGCATCATGACCTGGTGCCAGTACAGGTC
>NW_026267282.1:703748-705274 GCF_000697945.3 Frankliniella occidentalis | reverse complement strand
TCCCCCCCCAAAAAAGTTTGTCCTGGGATGGGACAACGAGCATTTTATATCTGTATGTTTTATTTTAGGGGCATCATTCATAGCAGGAGGTGTGGTATAGTAATGTTTCTTGACAGCTAAAGCATGAGTATGAAGTCAATAAAAGAAATTTCTTTTAGTCCTGCTGTCAACCAAATTTTGAGGAAAATTAGTAACAATATATTCAGTTCCTTTTCATTCTCAGTTCATCGTGTTAGTGCTATCGGCTGGGCATGCTTTGCGCATGGGCGGTGCGAGGAATTATTGTCAACAATTGAAATACAGTAAAGCACAGATACAAATCAGTTTAACGAGAAGAAAGTTCGAGACATTATAAGCATGTCTCTGTTCTGTGTATACTGGAATTGCTAGAATCAGATATTCTGCTCATAGGAGAGGTAGATTAGAGACCTTTGTAATTTCGCCCTTTTGAGAGCTAGATTATTTTTCCAGCTCTATTTGAAACATAATTTTCGTCTATCTATATATTACGGCCTAAAGTTCCTCACAATAATTGAACAAGATCTGAAAAATTCACTGCAAGATTATTCAATCCCCTAGAATGAGAATTCAGTTTCTGACTCATATAGGGCGAGAGTAAAAATGTTGTTGTATCAAGCGTTCCGTTTTGACTAGAACCTCGGGAATTCGTAAATTTCAACTCAACCGACAAAACTCGCTTTTAGTCCTTCTTTGTTCTCTTCAGGGGCTCTTTGCCCCGCTGGTTACTGCTGCGGAAGAAGTAGACGGCGCACTTGACCACCAGGAAGGCGACCAGGAGCACCGCCAGCACGGCGAACGCGAGCAGGGCGGCGATGTCGAGCATCATGACCTGGTGCCAGTACAGGTCGCGCGCAGGGGAGCGGAGGTGGGGTGCGCCGCGGTGCCTGCCGACGTACTCGGCCCACCACACGGCGCGCTCCAGGGGTGTCTCCTTCTGGTCGTGGATCAGCGTGCGGGTGTGCCTCGCGGCCTTGAGGTACCTGCGGAATCAAGAGCGAGTAGGTGAGTCTCGTGTGCCGGATGGGTTGCCCACCCACAGATCCGCGGGCGTGCCGCGAGCTTAGCCTCCGTCGCTCAGGTTTAACTACTCCATTTTGATGAGTGCACGTGATTACAGAAATACTCGATTCCGAGTGGTTTCTGTCCGCTTTTATTTATTCCTTAGGTTTTCTAGTGGTCAGAGAACGCTTATTTTTACTAATGAGTCCCACTAGTTATCCGCTTAGTTTAAGCGATTTCTGTTCATTCCGGTAATATTTTTTTATTATTATTCCCTGGCAGGTGTACACATGATTCCCGGAGTTGTTGCACCCTGGGCCCCAGCGTACGATCACATTGCGCTTCTCACCTAGGGTTGGTAAGCATCTCCTTTATCTCGGCCACGAGGCGCTCCTTTGTGAGCTCGTTGAGCGGCATCCCGCGGCCCATGCCGATGCCGACGACCTTCTCCAGGTTGACGAACTGGTCGACAATAAAGGGTGTTCCGAGGACGGGCACGCCGTGGT
>NW_026267282.1:694258-695768 GCF_000697945.3 Frankliniella occidentalis | reverse complement strand
CTACTCCGGGAGGCTTTAACTCTCTCGCCAGGTCGAACGATACGGCGCACGGCCACCGGACGGGTGGTGTTCGAAAGAGGGCCCCCTGGGTTACATTTGATGTGAATATGACTCACCTGTGCCGCGCGCCGCCGCCGCTACAGCCGTCCGCGAGCCGCCGCCCCGCTCGGACCCCACGCGGGCCCAAATCTTGAACGCCGATGCGCGGTGGGTTCCCGACATCGCAGAGCGCCCGAACAAA
Organism: Frankliniella occidentalis; assembly: GCF_000697945.3. Taxonomy (NCBI): domain Eukaryota; kingdom Metazoa; phylum Arthropoda; class Insecta; order Thysanoptera; family Thripidae; genus Frankliniella; species Frankliniella occidentalis. The sequence continues at coordinate 695,527 of NW_026267282.1, read as the reverse complement.
GACCAACGTAATCAGCATCGTATTACCTTTCAAAAAACCCACCGATGGAGTTATCGAAATTTTTTTGGGCCAGGCTAATGATGGAGAGGATGCGCAGCGGCTTCCGAGGGGGGGCCGCTCCTGCCGCGGGAGCAGCCGCGGTCGTCTTCACTTCAGGTGCGGTCGAAGAGACACACTGCATGAGCAGGAGCGGGAGGAGCAAGGCGGCCGCGAGAACCACGACGTTCTGTGGCGCGGAGGCGCGGGCCGGCGAGGCGTGCTGCATCGCGATAGCTGACGGGACGGACTGACTGGTTAACTGGTGGGCCACAGCCGGCCACAGCCCACAGCCACTTGACCACTCTGCACTTGACTTATGAGGCTATCGCGGGTGGTTTGGTCGGTAAAGATGACATACGATTTTAGGTGTTCTTTGGCGTTTGGTGGGGGGATAAGTGGGTGAAGCATTATGCCTCCTTGAAAATGCATTAACTTTTTTCAGATTAAAAAAAATATGTTGTATTATCACTTGAAATACTTGGAGACAATTACGAGTCAGTTCACTGAGGAGAATGTTGGTGGTGACTCTACTGTGTGTACCACGTGTTTCCGACCAGTCACTACAGTGTTGCGGGTTTGCATATTCTCTTGGCCCGCGGGTGCCCGGGTGGAAACCCAAAACACTGCATTGTCTGCTCTAAAATACCCGATACACTGTAATTGAGAATCAGATATCTTGCTCTCAGGAGAGCGAGATCAGCGCCGCTTAAAAGTTTGTTCTTTAAGAAGCGACACTATTTTTCTCGCTCGGTTTGACACATAATTTACGGCCTTCTCTCCAGGGGTGAGGCTGCACACAATTATTGGGCGAGATCAGAAACAATTTACTCTCTTTGAATGAGGCGAGCGGCGAGCGTACAACAATTGAGTTATCGAGCGAAAAGAAATAATTGTCTCATTCATTTTAAGCACGGAACATCACCTTAGGGTTTGAGGAGTTTATACCCCAAAAATATATTGAGCGTGCGTTGCGTTTTGACTAGAAACTCTGGAACTCTTAAATTCCAAATATACCGTAAAAAACTAGCTTTAGTCCTTCTTTGTTCTCTTCAGGGGCTCTGTGCCCCGCTGGCCACTGCTGCGGAAGAAGAAGACGGCGCACTTGACCACCAGGAAGGCGACCAGGAGCACCGCCACCACGGCGAACGCGAGCAGGGCAGCGATGTCGAGCATCATGACCTGGTGCCAGTACAGGTCGCGAGCCGGGGAGCGGAGGTGGGGTGCGCCGCG
>NW_026267282.1:690568-693797 GCF_000697945.3 Frankliniella occidentalis | reverse complement strand
GAGGCCTCTTGCACACTGAGGCCCCCGCAATGCGAGACGAAGAGGCGTAGTTTAGGATGGGCTGCGTGAAAATGGGAAGAAAATTGTTATTAATTATGTCCACGAAAAATAAAAATAAAGTAATTGTCTTTATGTTGTCGTCAGCAGAATGCGCTCGTACCAGTACCGCAAAATTCCTCTTTTTCGTCAATTTGCGAAATTTCTCTAATAAAATACTCTTTAAAATATCCATTTTTGTTTTTGTTTAACACAAATTGAAGTTAAATTGCATGTAGGTACGATCCATCTCAACATATACAGGGTGGGCCGTCAGTGCCTCTCTTTATTTTGCTTATACGATACTGGATAAAGGCGTGCGGGCGGATGACTAGCATACTCGGTCGCACGCATGCCGTAAGGCGCCTGGAAAAGCGACGATTGGGAAGCCCGCCGGCCCGCCGGCACGCCCGCATCTCGTGCAGCATGGCCGGAAGAAAGAACGAAGCTGACGGACCACCCCGTACTTTGGTCATTTTGAAACCAAGAATGATACGTTTTTGATACCTCTATCGTAGTTCGTTTGACTCACCGAACAGGTCGTTCTGTGGCGCCCATGCCTCCACCCTTACGTTGGCGGCCACCGGCTCCCCGACCACCGCGTCCGGCTCGATCTTCCACAGCACCCTAACCGGTGCCAGAGCTGCAAAGCTGTCTACGAGCGCACGCTTCTTGACTGGATCAATGAACTTCCCTTTCATGATTGATCCGAACGACACGAAAATAAAGCCTTCTTTCGAGTCGTCCATCCATTTGCGGAGGTCCTGCAAACAATAAAGGTGGTTGAGAGAACTGTCATCTGCGTGGCTGGGGCGAGATAAGGAAATGCAGGGATGCTCGTCCCCTTGTGCGTGCGTGTCGGAAGTCGATCGGCTATCGAGTCCTTCGCCTTCGGAAGATCGCTTTTAACCGTTGTTGCAACACTTGTGCAAAGTGGACTCACCGACGGAATCCTGCCCAGGTCGGCGGGTTTGACGTGCATGCCGCCGACGGGTATGAGGCTCGGCGGCAAGGGTCTGGCCGCCTCCAGGACGGGGTTCTCGTTGACGAGGGCCACGTGCACGTGCTGCCTCAGCTGTTCCACGGAAGGTGCGTCCTCGCCGAAGAACCTTTTGATGAGGCCGTCCTGCACGGGCCGCCACCACCAGACCATCAACTTGGAGTGCGCGTGGAGAAAAAGGGTCCAAGCGCGCTGCCACAAGTTCATAGGGTGCGGGAAGGGCTGCATGGTGTGCGCCAGGATCGACGGCACCTGCGGGTTGTACATCAGGTCGTCGATCCACGGCGAGATGGGGAAGGGAGACATGGCGATCATGCCGGGGTAGTTGAAGCGGTGGGCGAAGCCGAGGGTACAGTCCGCTAAGTAGTCGAAGATGATGAGGTCGAAGGTGCCTTTGAAGGCCGGGTCGAGCAGCCGCTGCATGGTTGGTGCGGCCAGGTCACGTTTACAATCTTGTTCTCCGACGTCCTGGAGGATATTGATCTGCTCTACTACCGTGGCCACCATCCAACGCTTCATGTAATTCGGATCGTTGAGTTGGAAGGCTGTCTCAATGATGCTCGTGTTGAGGGTGGGCGGGTTCTCGCTGTGCTTGTTGATGTCGATGGAGGTGACGAGGTGGCCGCGCTTTGCGAGCTCAACCGTCAGCGCCGACATCCAGATGTGGTGGCTCATCGTGTCGATGGTCATGATGGAGAGGATGCGCAGCGGCTTCCGGGCGGGAACCGCTCCTGTCGCGGGAGCAGCCGCGGTCGTCTTCACTTCAGGCGCGGCCGAAGCGACGCACTGCATGAGCAGGAGCGGGAGGAGCAAGGCGGCCGCGAGGACCACGACGTTCTGTCGCGCGGTGGCGCGGGCCGGCGAGGCGTGCTGCATCGCGGAAGCTGACGGACTGACTGGTGACTGGTGTGGTGGGCCACTGGCACTTGGCCTTGCCGCTTTCGCGTGCTCGTTTGGAGGATGGGTGGGGAGAGATTACATACGATTACCGTCTTCTCTCACTGTGCCGTGTCATGGCGCTTGGTGGGGGGATAAGGTTGTTATTATATGGCATGAGAAGTCACAGCTATGTCTAATTTTGAGAACCACAGCTGTAGTTTTACGTTGCCTTTTACTTTTATTTACCAGGAGGCAGTAATAAGAGCTGTCATCACAGTATTGTGCTCTATGCTGACGAGCGATCGGGTTTTGGATTTTGTGACGTACCTAGGGGTCTTACACGGTCCCAAGCAAATACGAAATCAATTGTGATGTATGTTCTCAGCACACTGTTACCTCGACGACGGTAGGAGTTTCAACCGTAATATCCGCTAAAATGTGTTAGTATAGTACTTATCTTCGTGACGACCTTACGAGGAACGTGCTCCATATTATGAACGAGAAGTACGTAGCCCTAAGGGTCGTCGTTTTATCCTATAGCATCAGGGGGAGGGAGGGGGGGGCGTTCTCAAAGCGATGCCAGTTAATAGTCAGAGGTAAGACAGAGGTCATCCGAATGCCCCAGCAAGCCGCGCCCGCGCCCGCACAGCGACTGGCGATATGTACTAATCCTCGGGTCCGGCGCGGCCCGGGCCCGTCGTCGCACTGTCGTATCGCAGCCTTGACATTGGCTCTGGCCCGGCGGGAATCCCTCACGCCTCGCGCTAGTCGGACAAAGTGGCACTCGACTGGACTGGGCTGGGCACCGACCGGCCGCCCCGGCGGCGGTGCAGGTCGGTCTAAAAATAATACAATAATAGGTTCGACGCAGTTAGGCCAGCCAAGCCTCTTCATCCGCACAGCCAGCCGCCAGAATCAGCTGATCAATCATATCACCACAACCTGGTCCTCACCAAACACTGTCACACACGGCGAGGATACGTTTTCGTTTTATCGACCTACCATCGAAGCGATAGTGACAAGCCAATAATTATGTGTGTCGGTCGATTGTCGCTATATTGAGGTAAAGCTTTTGCTTCAGAGGGATCGCCCAGAAAGTACGTATACGTACGTTTTCCATAGACTATATCGGCAAATTGCGGGAGCTTGACGCCTACGCGACTCGGGGTAGGCCAGCCCGCAGTACACGCATGCACTTCAGACAATATGTTGCCTACCTACCAGGCGCCATGAGAGCTTTGCAGAGGCTGCGGCTGCATTTATTTGGCGGTTGCGTAACGGCGAATGACGGACGCACTTTCTGGGTGTCTACGG
>NW_026267282.1:685771-690428 GCF_000697945.3 Frankliniella occidentalis | reverse complement strand
GGGCGGGGGCCAGAGGGGCGCCAACCTAGCGGGCCGCAGCCAGCCCCGGCCTTATCACGGCCATTGTGGCCGATTGCACCGATAGGACAGGTGAGCTAGACACTTGCGCGCCGCGCAGCCCCGCCATGCGCCGTAATGCGACTTGACTGGCATCAGCCGCGAGGCGCGAAGCCCAGCGCCGCCCAGCCTCCCACCCACCCCGCTGCCCTGGCCCCGCACCTCCCGGAGCCGACTCATCCGCGACGACGAGAGTCGAACCTCGGTCCGGCCGGCCGCCCCGCCCACCAGGCATTGTGACCACCAGCATCACCATACTCCCTCGCGCTGCTGGTGCGGACGGGCGGGGCGAGGCGGGGCGAGGCGGGGGCAGTGCGCGGGCGTCCTGCCGCCGCCGCCGCTGCTGGCAGCCTGTTGCCCGCCACCGCCGCGAGTCCTGGCAGCGTGACAGTGGCCACAGTGGGCCACACGGTGGCCTGGCGTGGTGCGGCGCGGCGTCACGGCGTTGCTGGGGCGCGCAGATCGGGCGGGGCCGGCCTAGGCGAGCGAGAATAGTGGCCTAGTGGACGTCGGTGCGCGCGGCGGCGGGTGGCGAACGGCGGCGGCCGGGCACCACGGCGGCCTAGGCTCTCTGCGCGGGAACGCGTCTTCCGAATCGCGTCGCCTGTCTTGTGCGTGTGGGGTGTGGGTGTGCGTGTGTCGTCGCGTGTCGTGCAGTGTGCCATGCCCTGATAAGTTTGTGGCCAAAGTCGTCGATAATACATCACCCCAGCAGCGAATTTTAAAAACAGCCAAGTGAGTCTTACCCGTTTATCAAAAATAAATGTGGTGCTCAGTCACTATCTTTACGAATCTCGCTCTTCACTGTTTGAGCGTTAGTCACCCAGAAAGATGATAAGGTGCGGCAACCATCTCATGGTCAGCTCAGCGAGCACTATAAAATGCGTTTTATACGAGTCACCCAGCTAGCAAACCCGTAGTCTCTGTCACAATACCGCACCGAGAAAAATATTTGTCACGATATCTTTCTTTTTGTCCGGGCGTGGTAGTTGGTCCTCGATTTTTTGACGGCTGCTCCAGCTTTTTGTTCAGCTGGGTTTTTGAACTTTCCCATCCCCTGCCGGCGCTGTGCTCTCTCACTCTTTCACTCTCTCTCTCCCTCTTTCTCTCTCTCTCCCCTCTCTCTCTCTGCTCCCCATTCATCCCGGGCCAAACGCACGTGCGGCTGCAGTAAAACGACAAAGCTGCTGCAGCAGCGCTGCCGAGCACGCGCTGTGGGGCTGCATCTGTCCCGCTCGCACTCATGTCGCACTCGGCTGCAGTCGCAGACAGAGAGATGCAGCCACAGTCCGAATGGCCTTTCACTCCCCCGTCCGGCTGGTCGCGGCCGGCGCTGCTCCATGGCGCGCTCCATGTAGGGCGTGCCCGCGGCTGACCGGTTACTGTGCATACCGGTCGCCACGGCGTCGCCAGAGTCTTAAACTAACCCGACGACGACGAAACTTTGTTCAAGTCGCGGTGAATTCCAATCGCCAACCCCGGCGTCTCAAGTATCTGGCGCCAAGGTTTAAAAGTAACAACATCAACACGACGCGGACACCGCTGTTGTTGTTTCTGTCGCGGCGTCTCTCAGCGCGTCTGTCAAATAAGTCAAAATGGCACGTCGCCTCTCGGCTGCCCTCCCCTCCCCCTCTCCCCCTACAGCCGCCATCCCCGTCCCCCGCGAGTGATCTCGCGACGCACGAACCCCCTCCGCTCGCCACCTGCCACCCCCGGACATGCCTACGGCGTGCCAAAATTACCTGAACATTGGCGATGGGTACTCACCCCTTAATAAACCGCCGTGACACCTGGCCGAGCCGCCGAGGCCGCGTCGAGGCGGGGGCGCGGGGCGGAGGGGTTGCGACCTTCCCCGCGCCCTGGCGCACCGGTTCATGGAGACGACACCGCCTCGCTGCTGGCACAGGCAGCCCCGCGCCACGCCACGCCCCGCAGCGCCTTGACGTGAACTTGGCAGCGGAGGGCGCAGCCGTCAACCAGGACCAGGACCGGAACGGTGGCTATGTGCATGGCAGCTAGGGCCCCGTCCGCCACGTCAGGGTCCCAACCCCCGCACCAGGTTGGCGCCATTCAGCGATTCGGGGATTCTGCCAGGGAAACAGGCGACCAGGCCCCTGCGCGTTAACCGACGACCAGGAGATAGCGTTTTACCGCTCTCCGCGCCAGATAGGCAACGAGCAAACCATTCGGACCTCATGAAAAAGTGACCGGGCGCCGAGTGCCAAAACTTAAATTTGTGAAGTAGTTTTTCCTGATCGCGATATTAGTACACAGGCCGAATCGACCGCTCTGACGTTTAGGAAAATATTTAGCTGAAATTCATTTTTACTTTAAATTATTACTGTTGCCTCGCCTACGTATAAATAGCTAACAATTTATTCTTTTTTGTTTCAAAGGATGCGTCGTGGGCAGGTGTCGAGCATCGCCAAGGCGACACCCCCTTCCACCCCGACTCCCGGCCTGGGGGAGGACCAGGCGAAGGAGCCGTCCTGGCGGACCAAAACCACCAACGCCTCTTCATCCGCACCGTCCACCCCAGGCGGCGCGGGCGCTGGCTCGTCCCCCGGCGGCGGCGGCTCCGGGACCCCGGCGACCAAGTCCCCCGCGACCGCCAAGGCGCCATCCGGACCCGCCTCGGCCGGGTCCATACGCCGGGCCAACAGGCCACCGCTCAAGCTCATCACGGGGGACAAGACGGTGCTGAACCCCACAGCGAGCGCGGTCCAGGCCCCGGCCACCGCGCCCGTAGCCAAGGTGAGTGTGGGCTCGAGAGCGCCCAGCAGGTAGGCAGGCCAACCAGCGCGGCTGTCTTTAGTTGAACAGTCTAAAGTGTTGCACAACCTCTCACCGCCTCTACCGTTTGGAGTAAAATCCTGTTTGTTTTTGTTAGCTCCATGTAGCTTCCTCCCCTACATTATCGGGGCAAAATATGGTAATTTCTCAATCATATTCCCGTAGATTTCCAAATTCAAAATTCTCCGAGAGATCTTGTCTGTAGGTATAGCGTCAGGCTATTGTGAGGTGCGGAGGAAGCCTCTCCCCCGACGGTACTCCTGTCACATTCTTGGCGCTCGCTCCGATGGCCGCGCGCCTCTGGCCCTGGCCCTTGACGCATTGCCCTTCGCGGCGACGCCGCAGACAGCGAGGCGTCCCGGCGCTCTGCCGCGCGTCGTCCGAGATGAAATAGAGCGTCCCTAACTCCTTAACTCATCCCGCTGTCTCGGTGGCGGTCGCAAAGCAAAACTGCTAGAGGGAGAGGTATTTCTGTGGAAAGATTAGCGGGGAGTGATCCTTACGCCTCGCCCGAGAGGGGCGGGCGCCGCCCACCGCGCCAGGTGCAGGTTTGTGTTATCTAGGGCTTGGAGGAGCCCGCCGCCTTGAGGATGACTAGCCGACCGAACTGTTTTGCGCGTCGCACTGTGTAATTCACTTAAGCCTGAGCTGCGATATGGGAGAGTGTACGCGTGAAAGTGGCGCGACCTGATCTTATCTTAGTACTTGTCCATCTCCGAGTTTTAAAATTTATGTGGCGTCATCCTACTTGCGTGGAAAATCATCATACTTAAATTAATAGGCATCTCTGGTTGACATACATTAAGGCTGCACTCAAAGCGAGGCTCAAAGGCACTCCTGTACGTTTTCCCATATCGCATTGAACAAAACAAAACTAAACTAGCGTGTCTGTTCGCTGCGCTCCGGTGTTGCGAACCTCGCAAATTCAAAAGAGCGACTCTTTAACACGCGGTGGGGGTGAAGAGGAAAGGAGTCAGAGTGACCGCCAGCAAAGGGTGGTGCGAGGATCTTGGGCGCCGTGAAGCATCGCCGCCTGCAGCAGCTCGCGCCAAGGCGGTCCAGCAAGCGGGTCGGCCGCGCGGCCCACCCGCCGCGGCGGTAGGCAGCCGCTCGCGCACCCGAGCGCAGCGGCGTGGGCGACGGGCCCGGCGCGCTGCGCTGCGTGCCCGCGCTTTAGCTTTAACAGCGCGGTTTAAACAGCGCGCGGCGGCGGGCCGTTCGACTCGCGCAGCTACTTTCCTTCAAGCTTTACGACCCTCCCAGCCTCCGCCGTCTTTATCCCAGACTTATTTTCGAACAAGTCGCTTAATACGCCGACCCGCCGCGCAGAACTCGCTCAAAATGCATTGCAGTTTTGATGTGGTGATCCCGCAGAATGGTCGGCTCTTTCAGCTCTTTCCTACACGGCCGAGCGCTCTGCGCCGGCCCGGCGCTCCACGCCGCCACCGCCAATAAAAAAGGAGAGCTCACATGGGAAACAATTTGGTCAAACCGCTTCTTAGAACAGCAACAAACCCGGAACGTCACGGAACAGTTAACTTTTGTTGTTCGTGGGGCTCGCTGGACGCGCTGGACGCTCTGCGGTGGTGACGATGCGTGATGCAACCGAGGCGCAACGCTCCAGCAGCGGCGACGGGCAGGCCGATCGGCCGCGAGCCGCGCGCCAAGGGGATACATTTCAAAACGAGACAAGAAGTAGTGCTGCTGTACGAGACAAGTTAATCCCCTGCTGATTTACCGCCTTGCTGCTGGCGCTGCTCGCTGCGCAGCTCACACTGGCGCCGTGGCGTCTCCTCGCCAGCACGCA
>NW_026267282.1:678077-685006 GCF_000697945.3 Frankliniella occidentalis | reverse complement strand
CAGCCCGCAATGACGTGGTGGTGCACGGCCGCGGGATGCTGGTGGTCCAGGACGGCCCCGGATGTCACGTCGCGGCTGTCCCGCGGGATGACTCAGGACGGCTTACAGGTGTCGGCCCGTGGGCTCTCCCTCGGCCACGCCCCGGTGCACCGGGCCCCCTGCCGATCAGCCCCGCCCCGGCCCGCTCGAGTGACTGGGGCGGGGCGGGGCGGGGTCGGCAGGCCGCTGGGGCACAAGTCGCTGCTGCTGCGGCGGCTGCAGAGCCCGGCCCCGGCAGTGGGCGCTTGGCCGCACCAGAGGAAGGTCGGCTTCGGCTCGGACCATCGCAGCAAAGCGAGCAAAGCGCCTCGGCAGCTTCCCCGCGGACCTGGTCGTGGACGGCGATCTCCTTATCAGAGGCGCGCGGGCCGGCCCGGGCCGTGCAGATAGCTCGCGTTTGTGTATGTGTTTGTGTATGTGTGTGTGTACGTGTGCCGACAAAGACGTGGCCTTGCCTTCGTAACGAGTGCAATTACAAGTGATGAAGTGTGCCGACCAGTGTTGTGATCGTTGCATCTGCAACGGCGGCGACCTCCGACCGGCTGATCTGTGAACTTACGACCCCTCCCGCATACTATCGCGCCGCCAGAGCCATGGAGACCACGGCGCCGCACCGGCAGAAGCAGTACCGGCGCAGCGTCACCGTGCCGGACGACCACCTTCGCGCGCGCTTCTTGGTGAGTGCCGCGGTGAGTGCTGAGGCGAGTGCCGCGGTGAGCGCCGCGGTGAGTGCCATCCAGAGTCGCGTCCTGATAGTGATCGCTCCTCTAACCCCTGGCTCTCTCTAACCCTAAAAGCGTAGGAGACGCGTTGTGAGATAGTGCGACGCGCCGATTTGTGTTCGTTTGTTGTGGTCTATGAAGGAGTTCATCGTAGAGAAGAGAAGCAGGGTAAACAACCAGGAACAGTATGGCATAAACGCCCTTTTGGGGACGCGAACTACAATTTACGATCAACCAGTCAAAGCCCGCGGAAAACTATTTTTTGTTGTGGCCAATATTCCGTATTTTCTGCTTTACGCCGACCTCCTTCCTCCACCGGGCGGGGTCAGCAGCGGCCCCGGCCGGGCCCGGGCCGCCGCCGTCCTGGAGCGATAACCAACACACTGTTTCAATTTGCCGGGCCGGCGCCGGTCCGGGCGCGCGCGTGGGCCGCGCCGGCTCTCGCTGTGCAACGCGCGGCAACGCGTGCTACATGTGGTCCCCGCGCTGCAGCCAGCGCTGCCGGCCGCGCCCCGGCGGCCCCCCGGCCAGCCGGCTACAGGTCGCCCACTCGGACAAAAGGACCTCCTCCTTCCTCGCCCTCCCTCGTCCCCGCCTGCCGCCTCCCCGACCCCGCGTCCCGTCATGACACCTACATAATTGCACCACGGGCTGTGATAAAGCCGTTCCTTTGTTTACTCGCGGGGTCGTCGGCCGGCCCGCGCTGAGCAGAATCTCAATAGGTGTTCACGCGTGGCGCGCCGTGGCGGTGGAGGCAGTCCGCGTGTGGTCCCGCCCCGCGCCGCCCCGCCACCGGCAGCCCGGCGGAAGAGGCGGGCGGCAACGATTGGGGGGTTATAGGAGGTTATCTTTATGTCACCGCCAAAGTACCAGGAAAAAACGGGTCACGATGACGTCGATGGCGTCATATTTATGAGGTCTGGGTCACGTCCTCTAAATTTCTTTCGACAAGTCGAGCAAATCGTAAAGAATTTCCTGTTACTTGTTTGAACGGGCCGAGCCATCTAGAAGCGTTGTGAAAACGGCGTTTGGAGGCCGTGCTCTGCTGCCGTGCTGCTCCGTCCAGACACCCGGACAGGATACGTCAGTCAAGCCATTGGCCCCCTTTTTTATTTTTTTTTATGCGTCAAGTAACGTCAGTAAGCCTGCCAAAGAAAGAAAAAGGTCACCCCTCACATCATTCTGATAAACACACGCTCCACCTTGGAGACGCCGTGCTCCATTGCGAGCTGCGCCGCCGCGCCGAGTGCTGGCCTGTGCTGGCCTGCTGCATGTGTGGGCGGCGCGGCGCGGCGCCGGGTGGTGGGGGGAGAGCACCTGGTACCTCCCGGTCTTGCGGCGGCCTGTTCTGGCCAGGCCCGACGCCGCTCCGCGCCGCGCCACGCGATGTCTGCACGCAGATAAGCCTTTTGCAAATTCAAAAGTGGCTTGCCGTCGCGCGGGTTTCGTCTCTGCTGGGCGGCATCGGGCGGGCGACGTGACCAATACGTGACCAACGTAGCTCGCCGGGTGCACCGGGATCACTCTGTGTGCTCTGGGGCACACAGCAAGGCGTGAAGCGCACGGGAAACGAGAGCACGGCATCATCTTCGCGAGGCGTCTAAGCTCCACGAGGCCTGCTCGAGGTTTGTCGTTGGCGCGCGAATTCGATGTCTACCGTTATTGTTTGTAACTGCGCGAGGTTTCCGGCTGCGTGATATCTGCAGCTGTGCGAAGCCACTTTCCTGATTTTTGCAATGGCGCGAGGGTCGCAACTGTGTCATAATCTCTGGTAAACGTGTGCGTGGAGCCGCCGGAGCTTGGCGCCTGAGAGGCGGTGAGTAGGCAATGTGCCAGGCAGCCGTGCGCGGCCCCGCTGCTGGTTGCCTATGCCGCAGCCTGCACACTGGCCCTGCCCGTTCTGCCGCCGCTGCCGCCGCTGCTCCCTTCTCCCCTCTCAGCCCAGCAGCGCGCCGCGTGAGTGGGAGTGAGGCCGCCATACACACGATCGGCATTCAGGTATTTGGCACGCCCTTCCGGCCCGACCAGCCGGCGCTGGCGCTCGGGCTGGCGCTCCCCTCGCGGCAGCGCAGCAGGCACACGGCAGGCGGCCTTCTGAGTGCTTCCCTGCCCTGCTGCTGCTGCTGCACGTCTGCACGGACACACTCGTCCACCTGCTGGCCGAGCAGGCCTCCCTTTTGCCTCGGCCGGCATGGGTCAGTGATGGCCGTGCACCGCCGCGCTGGACAAGCCGACCGTCATCCCCGCCGCCGCCGCCTCCCCCGAGGCCGTGTCCCGCGGGATGCCACGCGAACGAAAATAGCCCGCTAGTAGTGTACGGGCGACCGCGGGGCGCGGCGGGGCGCGGCGGCGCCTGCAACTGGGGCGGCGGTGGCGGCGCAGGCTGGCGCAGGCCGCCGGCTTGCTGGCCGACGGGCTTGGGCTGGTCGGTTTGGTTGAGCGGCGATCCTCCTCCCTCCGTCCCACGGCCAGCAGGAGGCGCCGCCGCCTCGACGCCACTTGACCCCGAATGCCCGGCCTGCGCCTGCTGCGGCCCGCGGCCCTCCATCCCCCGCGCGGCTCTGCGCGTCGCGGTACCGCCGGCCCCAGGGCCCTGGGCTGGGCCCCCGCAGCACGCATGGGCCGCACGACGCCATGTCGAAGGCCGCTCTTATTTTCCGCTCCCCGCCGCCGTGTCGCCGTCGGGGCGGGCCGCACCTCGCCTTGCCTCGCGGTATGATCGGCGGCGCAGGTGTCGCTCGCAGCCTCCTGCAGCTGCCAGGTGCTCCGCTCAATGGGTCCGTGCGACCGTGGTCCCGCCCGCAGCTGCCGCGGGGCTCTGGCTGGCCGCTGCCGCCGCCGCTGCCCGTCTTAGCTCGGCGATTGGAAACCACACACACAACGAGCGGAGGTTGGGTTGGGGAGAATCCATCAGCCCATTCATAAAGTTTGGCGTCCCGCGCTGTGTGTGAGAGTGGCGGCACTTGAGCAACCGTTTCCGGTCCACTTATTTGCATAACGCCCCCGGTTTCCGGCCCCCCTGACGCATCGCTGGCCGGCCTAAGTCCTCGCTCTGCCTCTTTCTCTCTTCCTCGTCCTGTTCTTCGTCTCTCGCCCGTTCCATCTCCCTCCCCGACTCCTCCGGGCCGGCGGTGCGAACAAGGACAAGGCAGGAGGGGACGAGAGGTGCTAATAATCGGCGAAGTTATGCAGACCGAACGTGATAATTTCGCCATCAGTTTCGGATGAGCGGAGGCAGCAGCTGGTGTGTGTTCGGCTGACGAGATGAAAATCTGTTGTGTGGCATGGGGCCACCTTGGTGAGGGTCCTGCCCGCCCCAGCGGGCCCCACCCGGCGCGCGTACAGCTGGCCCGGGCCGTCCTGTCGGCGTGGGCCGGCCAGCTGGCTGCATGCGTCCTCACCTTCACCGCCCGCTCATTACGGCGCCGCGCATGACTCGGAGCAGGGCGTGGCGTGGCGTGGCGCAGCGCCGGTCTATAAAACCGGCTTTAGTGGCGACGATGCACCGCGGGCGAATGCAAACCCCGCGCGCAGCACGCGACAACACCGGCCTCGAGATTTGCGAGTCGTGGAAAATCTTCTTGCTTCCGAGTACAGACTGGCAATTCTCGGAAATAGAGACCTGTAAAGAGCGAGCTACGCGAGCTAAATGGCACCACTGTACCCCTCATTTCTTTCACGTGTCGAAGGAAGGGTGTAGCTCGGGCCGCTCGCTCTTTGCAGGTCTCTATTTCCGAGACTGGGACGGTTCGGGTAGTTTCCTCCTCCTCGCCAGTTTCCCGCCACAGTCCTCGTTTGTTTTGGTACGTAGTTCACGCGGCCGCCGCTTTGGCCGGCGGCCGCGATGGGCGCTGCTGCTCCGCCTCGAGCCGTGGCGCCCCCCAGCGGCCGCCGCTCCAAGCTCTCACTCGGCTGGGCGCGGCGGGCGGCGCGACATCGGCGGGCGATGCTGCGCGCGGCGCTCAGAAAATCTCGAGGGGGAAACGATTAAGGTAATGCGGCTGACAGCCATTAGTTAATCCGGCAGGTGTGATCCGAGGAAATTCGAAAAATCCGGGGTAATCCTGGTAAATTTTAGGGTAATCCGGGATAATCCTCGAGAAAAAGCAATAGAATCCGAAGGATACTCCAGAGGTAATCCGGGTAATCCGTAATCCAGCTGACGCAAAGTTAACTAGTCGTTTCCCCCTCGTAAAATCTTGTCACGGGCACCTTTTCCACCACATACCATAGTGATGAATACTTAAATTGCATCAATAAAAAATCCCTCAATGATGCCGAATTGGGCGTCGGTCGAGGGGTGAACCACTTCGATATTCCATGTACACATTGAAAAATATTCCAAAAATATTCCAAGATATTCCAGATATTCCAAATATTCCAGATATTCCAAATAATCCAAAATATTCCAAATATTCCAAGATATTCCAAAATATTCCAAGATATTCCAAAATATTTCAACATATTCCAGATATTCCAACGTATTCCAAATATTCCAGATATTCCAGATATTCCAAATAATCCACAATATTCCAGATATTCCAAAATATTCCAGAATATTCCAAAATATTTCAACATATTCCAGATATTCCAACATATTCCAGGTATTCCAACATATTCCAGGTATTCCAGATATTCCTGATATTCCAAAATATTCCACATATTCCAAATATTCCAAATTATTCCAAAACATTCCAAAATATTCCAAAATATTCCAAATATTCCAGATTTTGTGCCATATATTCCAAGATGTAATACACCCGTGATCAAAATTAAAGCACCATTTTTTTGACAGGGCATAATTTCACTGTGTGATGAGGTAGAAAAGTTTCCGTTTGGTAGAAGGGTAGGCATGTGTTGTCAACGGACCCCTGACAATCGCTAAGAACGCTACCTCGTCGTTTCGCTCTAGGATGCCATTATCCTAGCCGAAAATGCAATAATCTGGTATCCAGCTCTAGAGACAATGCATTGATCCAGGCCGAAGCGAGTTTCGACTAGAAGGGGTCGGGGGCGAGTATGTGCCTGGCTCTTTGCGCCTTACATAAAGAAGTTCTGCGGCACCTTTTGGCACGGGGGTAAGATCGTTCAACCTCCGCGTTCACGTGGTACAACCCCCCCCCCCCCAAATAAGGCTAAAATTTAGCACAGTTGTGGAATTTTGGCAGTTTGGAGAGTGTCCTTGGATTTTCTGCGTCGAATGCGATCAGTGGGCTCCAAGGATGACATCACAAACAGTCCCTGGCACTGTGGCCCCTCTAGGGCCCCGACTAGGTGTCTAACTGCTGAAATAAGAGATTTTTTTTGGTTGAGTTTTTCGTTAATTTTCATTTTAGAGCTGTACATCGGTCGTTCGGAGTATCACCAATTTAATAAATGGATTTAGAAACAAGGGCTTATGGGTGGTAGCTATTGTATGACTAGGGAAGGGGGGGGGGGCGGTGGAGTTGGTGGAAATCGCTGCAACGCGTTAAAATCATTCAAACATTGAGTCTGGGTCAGACGGTGACCTAGGGCACTTAATTTTACCCAGGGGGCCGTCTTTGAATGACCAACTCATGATTGATTAATTTAGGGGTCGGTAGAAGGGGTTGAAAGTCCGCCAGGGAGTTTTCGGCACGGCACTAGGTCGACTACACTACAGAGAGTATTCCCATCCGTTTTAAGCCAGACGCAACGTATCAGTAGGTCAGGGTAACGAATTTTTAATTTGGAATATAATCCTCCTAAAACACAATATATTCCAAAATATTCCAAATATTCCATGATATTCCAAATATTCCATCATATTCCAAATATTCCATGATATTCCACGATATTCCAAATAATCCAAATATTCCAGATATTCCAAATAATCCAAAATATTCCCGATATTCCAAAATATTCCAGATATTCCAAAATATTCCGTCATATTCCAGATATTCCAAAATATTCCGTCATATTCCAGATATTCCGGATATTCCCGATATTCCGAAATATTCCAGATATTCCAGATATTCCAAATATTCCAAATGGAATATAATCCATGTACACCAAAAATTTGAGTGGTTCACCCCTCGGCGTCGGTCGATCAGTTCTGGAGCAGTTGAGCACCCTGTACAGACCACCTGCCTCCACTCAATGCAGCCCCACCTCCTCCCCGCAACTATGATTTACGCGGGACTTCCC
>NW_026267282.1:670744-671733 GCF_000697945.3 Frankliniella occidentalis | reverse complement strand
CTCCGTCGCAGGCGAGCCGCGGATACAACGGGGGCCCCGGGAGTTCGCGGCGCGCGCGCGCGCGTTACGTAAGGCGGCGTCGTTATGAAGATTAACAACAGACTGTGGCGCTCGGCTGCGCGGCCTCCGCCTCCGGCCCGCCAGGCTCCATTCATGCCTGTTTACTAGAAGCGCGGCTCGCGGGCTGGGCCGGGTTCAACTCCCCGCCGAGGCGCGGGCCGTGCGTCTGGCGAGCGTCCAGGTCGTGCGTGCGGCTGCGCCGGCGCGCCGAGCTGCGGCGTGACCTTAGCGTCGCGACGGTGTGTAGGCAACCCGCCAGAAGCTTCTAGTGTCTGAGTCACCGGGACGCCACGCAGCTGTAGCGTCGACCTGGAGCCCCCCTCCCTCCACCCACACCCCCCTCACCAGTCTCCCGCCGGCCCTGCCCCCTTGCGTCGAGGTTACCGTTCGAAAGCGCTCTGTCATTTAATTGCGATCTGTGAATCCTGACTGACGATATCGTTTTTGCTTTCTGTTGCAGGTGAGATATAACGACGAGATATGAAGGAGCCAGATGCATCGACAGAAAGCATGGCGTCTCTCGTCATCGGCTAACGGACCTGGTTTGGTTTGACCTTTTAATTTTCCCTTTTCAACCATCATGCGTTCATTTTTGCTGCACGAGGAGCAAAGCTCGTCGGATTTTGGCTCGCATAAAGCATGGAGTGGTTGCGGGTTTTCGTTTCCTTATATTTCGTTTCCGTTTAACGAGCGGCAATTTTATTTCCATTCATTTTTTTTTTCTTTTTGCTTTCTGTCATGTTGCGTGGTGATATGATGATTTCGCGGGTTGTGGGGTCCGCTGAGCTAACCTCATGGTGTGTGGTTTTGGTTTATTTCCAGCTTAACAAGTACGGGTACGCCAAGGCACCCACCAGCGCCAGTCGCCGGAAGGTACGTCCCTCCCCGTCATCGCATGGCTTTATTCCGCTTTATTCGCTCTTTGCTGC
>NW_026267282.1:669459-670694 GCF_000697945.3 Frankliniella occidentalis | reverse complement strand
CTGAGGGCTTCCATAGACTGAGCTAGGCGGTTTCGTAACGGCGAATGACGGACGTATGTACTTTCTGGATGATGCATAAGCGTGTGGACGAGCAGAATTGCTTCTCTGCGAGTGCGGACTCCTGTAATTCGGTTGCGGTGTGTGTGGCGGGGGGGGGGGGGGGGGCGAGCGGGAGGACGACAGCCCTGAGTAGTTGTGTCTGCTTTATTACGTCGGGGAGGAGGGGAGGGGAGAGGAAGGGGTCGGCCGTTATGAAATCTAAACGCGCTCTTTTGGCAGACGCCACCACCCGCCCCTGTACAGTCCGATCAAGCTCCCACCTCCACCCTTCCTCTCCGCCCAGCCGACTGTTTTCTCAGGATCCGTATTTCTCAGTGAGTGACCCCGCCGGTGCCCCTGGTTGCTGTTCGAAGAATGACGAAACGCTTCTTCGAACGCTCGAATGTCGCTCTCTACCCTCAAAGTTACACCCTGTCAAAAGTTATTTATCTTTTTGGAGGCAATAAATTACAAAATTAATTGTCTATCTCTTTCTTGCTTGAAACAAGGGTTTCTTCATTTATATTGGTAGGCAATTCAAAGATAGTTTCCTGGCATCCAAGACCTGGTCTTGGATGGCATTGGCGTTCTCCATAAGATGAAAAGACTGGGTTTTGAAACAAAAAAACGTTTCTTACCGTGTTGACTAATATGCAACCCTCCATAAGACATATTCCGTGTTCTTCTCACGCGATTTAAAATTAGGGTAATTAAGATTAACTCGTTGTTTTCCCCCTTTTCTCGAATCTCGCGGAACATTTGACTTGAACCCTTCTTCACACACACAGATACACACAACACACGACAAAAACACCTCAGACACACACACATACACACACACACACACACTGCCCTCCTCTCTCTGACCCACCCCTGCCCACTGCCCCTCCCTTCCCGCTCAAGGAAGACAGGCACATTTGCCAACCTGGCTGGCGAGGCCGAGGCGGGACGAGGCGAGGCGGGGCCGCGGGGCAGCGAAGGTGACGGTTCGGGGAACCCGATGACGAGTCCGAGCCCCGTTCTCAGTGGCCTCCCGTCCGCACCTGCAGTAGCTCGTCGGCGTCGTCCCCGCCCCCGCGCCTAGTCAATTTCTGTACTTCGGCGACTTCGGCTAAACACAAGGATGAACGTGAACGCTCTAGAATCGTTTACCTTCATTCCTCACTATTAGCATGACCTGTGGCGGGAAGATCTCG
>NW_026267282.1:666617-668678 GCF_000697945.3 Frankliniella occidentalis | reverse complement strand
CACACCCCAACATTCATATTTTATGCGAAGGCGTCCTCCTCATTCAAAACCAAACCTATGTCACCATGAACACTATCAAGAAGGGAAAAGAACACAGAGAGCCAGTGCAGACGAGGGAGAGGCGCATGAGAAGTGTTATGGCCTACATGGAGTGCTTGCGCCAGAAACGAGGTATCCTAAGTTACCTACGGTTCATGGGAAATGTTTACAGTTCGTAGGTTCTATTCCACATTGTTGTTTTATATTTTTTTAAGAACATTTGTTGACTTGTGTGTGTAAGTTTTTACATTTATCTATATGCATTTATCTATGTATGTATATTTCCTCTGCTACAATGTACTAATGTGTTGTGTATTTTGAGTACAGTTCGTAAGTTCTATTCAAAAAATTGTTGACTTGTGTAAGTTTTTACATTTATCTATATGCATTTATCTATATTTCCTCTGCTACGATGTATTAATGTGTTATGTATTTTGAAATGAAATAAAGTATCTTTTGTCCAGTATTCGTCGTGCATTTTGCAGTAAGCGAGTGTGTGAGTCGAGAGGGGGGGGGGGGGTCTGCTGCACTTGGCGCACGCAGCCGTCGTCCCCGGTTTCCCCCGCGCGCCGCAAACGACCATCCACCGGCGCCCCGCCGCTGCCGTACGCAGTGCGGAGGGAAATGTCTCTTTCTTCCCTCGGATTCCCCCGCGCGCGCCGCAATCGACAATCCGCGCCTCGGCCCCGCCGCAATCGACACTCGACCCTTCTGACCTGGGGGCTTAGTGCCGCAAACGACCATACGCCGGTGGGACAGCACTTTTGGGGATTTTGGGAAAATTACCAGGTCGGAGAAAAGTAGGCCGGACAATCTAGCTGCACCGAAGATCTCGACCAATCACAAAAATTATGTTCTACCCGCTTTTCCTCATTCTCATTTTCATTCAGTAAGCTGGAGTAAGTACACTATGGACCCTCTGGCAGGCGCGTCACCCGCCTCCTATCTGATACGGAGAGCAGCCCTGGCGCATCCCTAGCGCAGCCCTACAGCGCGCAGCCGTGCAATGATCGCGGACCTTATCCGGGCCCTCGTTATTAGGAGGCGGGGGAGGGAAGGGGGACCACCGACGGAGCACCGCACCACGTCGGCGCGGGCGGGGGCAGGAGGGCAGTGGAATCCAGGCCGTTCTCTCGTCGGCTTGGTGAGTTTCGCGGCTAGAGATGGGTGCCTCGCCCGGGGCCGGCCGTTCATTGAGGTGTCACATCGTTACCGCCTCACATGTTGCAGCTCCCGGTAGTCGCACCGCACCAACAACACCGTCTGCCGCGAGACGAGAGGCGCGCGCGAGCGTTGACCGGGGCGGGGCGGGGCGGGGCGGGGCGTAGTGTGACGTGCAGAACTTCTCGGTAACCCTTGCGGCGTTTATAAATATAAACGGCGGACGACGTGAGCGCGCATCCCAAGCCGCCTGGCCGCCCGGCCTGGCCCGTGTGTATGTATGTGTCGCCCCGCCCCGCCCCGCCCCGCCCCGCCACGCCGCGGGGAGCCAGGACCCCCTGCTCATCTTTGCGGCGTGCCGCGGGGGGGACCTCAGACTGCAACCGACTCCGAACCGCGAAGCACGCGTCACGCCAAGCCGCGCGCGCCTCCGACCCGACCCGCGACCCGTCCTCGGCGGCCCCGGCAGCCTCCGGACCCGGCAGGACCTGGCCAGTAGCGCGCGACCCGCGGCCTCGACCGCGGCACGGCTGGCTGTTTAAGCAAACGAACGGCGAACGGTGAGCGCCGCACGTGGAGAGTGCGACCGAACGGCGTGACTCCCCGCGGCGTTAGGACCACGCCGTAAGTCTCCCTGGACCGTCGACCGAACCGTCAGCGCGCCGCCGACGCCATGAAGGACAAGAAGGCCTCGTCGTCCTCCGTGGCCGCAGCAAAAAAGTGGTTCCTCCCCGGCAAGAAGCAGCAGCAGCAGCAGCCGGCGTCACAGCAGCCGGCTCCGCAGCAACCGCCCCTGCCGCAGCACCAGAAGCCACCGATATCCCCGCCGTCCCAGCGGCAGCAGCAGAAGGCGCCTACCTC
>NW_026267282.1:656739-661507 GCF_000697945.3 Frankliniella occidentalis | reverse complement strand
ACGCTCGCTCCCGCGGCCCGTGCCTTCCCCCCCGGTTCCCCTTTTCCTCATCCTTCTCCAGTTCTGATCGTCGCAGCCCGTGCCCCTCCTTCCCCCCTCCCCGGGGCCCCCTCCTCCACATCTTCTTCCAGTTGTGATCGTCGGCCTCCTTCGGAACGGAACCCCTGTTCGGCTACCTTCGGCTCGGCACGGTCCCTGAGCCGGCCGTACAGCCGGGACGGTACGGTATACAGTCGGGTCGCCGCAGCCGCCGGTGGCCGCGACCGCCCCCGCGACCCCCCGCCGGCGCCCAGGTTAGGTGGGGGCGACCGTGGAGCCGCGGCGCTGGTGCCGCTCCTGGCCTGTACCCGGCGGGAGGGGGCCGGGACGCCTTGCCCCGCCCGGGGTCTCGCACCGCCGTGTTGCCGTGAGTCAGTCAGCATCCGACCGGACCACGTGACCTGTCGACCGGTGAGGCGACGCCGCCGGGACGCCGCCGGGACGTCGTCGCGACGCTCGTTGCTCCCCGCGTGTCTGACGCGGTACAGTACCGCTTGTCCAAGGACGTGTGTGTGCGCGCGCGCGTGCGTGTGTGGCAGTGTGCGTGTGTGTAGCAGTGTGCTTCGCCGAGCCCTAACCTGGTAACTAGGAAGGGCACGTCTATGAGTGTGTGCGGCGGGACGGCCACGCAAAGTGTTTCGACGTCCCCGACGAGGACGACGACGGTCCCTGACGGCGGCGGTCTCGATAGTGCGTGGGACGGCCAAAGAGCTTGTCTAAGTGCCCCACTAAAGAGCGATCAAGCGGTCGGTCGTAGAGAGACAAAGGGAGATTGGGAACGAGAGGAACGGGAAGAGTATTAGGGAGGCTTGGCCCATAAAAATTTCCTGGCTATCTCCTGGAATAGAAGCTTGTGTGCGCGACCTTAATCGGAGGGGTCCCGGGTTCAGTTACACCACGCCCGTCCCCCTGGAGGCCCTGGAGAGTCTGGGGGCCCTGGAGGCGGCTGACGCGCGGGGCGCGAGTGGGCGGTGCTGCGGCTTAGTGTCAACACGCGGCTGCCACCTGGAGACCCTCGCCGTCAGCCCCGCGCCGGCCGACCCCCGCTCTGGACCGCGCAGCCTCCTCTCTCCGTCCGCGCCGAGATTAACATAAGACAAACCCGTATTATGCAAAGGAGGGGGTTATTTTCATCCCGACTCGTCTCGTCGCGGATGGTCCCGTCCCGTCCCGCCGGGTGTCCCGCGGGGCCGCCGTACATCACGGCCCGGTGACGCCTGGCGCCCCGGAGTGAGTGTCGCGCTGACGCGCCGAGCCGCCTCCGGCCTGCAACACTTTGGCGCCGCCCGGGCGCCGCCGAGCCGAGGAAAACGCCGCGACGTATCGTTTGTACCGGTGAAAGAAACGAAAAGAAAAGAAGAATAAAGTAAGACTCTCGACCGGTGGCAACGGGGCGGCGGTGGGGCGCGGGGCGGTCGAACAGGGCCGGCGGCGGGGCGCGATATACAAGCGTGGCGTGATTCTGCCGATGTGGAGACGAGAAGTGCCGGCTCAGCAGAGCGTTTTGTCCGGCTGTTACTGCAATCAATAAAAGTGTTTTACAAACACGCCTTGCGGCACCAAGGATTTGCAGCGCGTGCCGAGCCGAGACGAGCCGCACAACGTGACCGCCCGTCCTGGACAGCGCAGACCGTGCTTCGTGTTTCACGTCTTCTTCTTCTTCCTTCTGCCACTCGCAAATAAAATACCTAAAATAATAACGTAGCAAGCACGGGCCCGCCCTTTTATCAGACAGAGTTGAAAAATCCCTTGAAAAGTTACGCCTTTAGAAACCAAAAACTAGTTTTTTTCTTGGTCTTAATTTTTCTTTTCTTTTATCCCCTAATTAATTAACCCCCTTAATGGGGGTTGTGAGTTGCTAGGATTTCCCCCAACCGTCTTCGTGTCTAGTCTGTCCTTCGTGATCTGTGTGGCCAGGCCTAGCTCACCTCCTCCTAGTAGCAGACAGACAGCAAAGATCTTTTGCATATGCCCACATAATTGCGTTTTCACAGCAGAAGGGTGGGATAAAAAGGGAGGTGACCCCGACGTTTTACTACCTGCGCTGCAGTATTCCAATTTCAGCCCCGATTCGTGAAATTGGACGCCTGTCGTGGCGTGTCGTCGGCGTACCGTACTCCCGCCCGTCCCGCGGGCCGCGGCCGCCGATACAATACGCGTCGCCAGCAGTCTCTTCTTGTACCCAGTAGAGGGGCGAGGAGAGGGGTGGGGTGGGCGGACAATGGTCAGTTCTGCTCGTACAACACGTGGACGAAAAGACTTTTCCGCTGAAGGCCGAGCGCCGAGCGCTGAGCACGACCATCTGGATCAGCTTTTTGCCCGCGCCGGTACAGTTTATTTTCTGCGGCGTTTCTAAAAAGAGCATGTTTCAAATTTTTCAACCACCTGCCTTGAGACGCGCGCCTCGTGCCCGATAGAGAGTTTCCGTGTTAAAGTCGGGCCTCATGTTGATGTTTGACATCACGGCCCACTTCTTTTTTTGGGAGCGATTCGCCAAAACGTCGGGGGTAGAGCGGCACGTGCCGACCGCGAGAATTTGACAGCCTCCAGTTCCAGACGGAGGCTTCATCCATCCTTCTCTCCCTCATACACCGGTTCTGAGAAGAAACCGGGCGTCACAGTGAAAACAATTTTTATTTTTGTAAAAGATGACACTAGCGGTTATATCCAGCTGCTTAGTGTCTGGAAAGCGGAACCATGCCTGACTTTTGATTTTTTTTCGCCAACCCCTTGTGCTGATCCGAGCCCCCTCGGTGAAGGCCAGCGGCTTTCTTTCCCACGGCCGCGTTCTGCTGGGCTGTCTGCTTTATTGTCCGCCGCACCCGCCACGCTCGCCGTGCGGGGGCGAGCCGTGGGGCGAGCGCTGGCCGCGGCGAGCGCTGCCCTCAGCACTCAGGTGTCGTCTGCGAGCTAGCTCTGCGAGGCCCGCCCGCAGGTTCGCCCGTCCCCTGGAGGCCCGAATCATCCGCACCAACCCAAAACCTACCAAAAGCACCCGTTTTTCCGTAAAATTAAGGCCGACCGGTTGAAAAGAACACAGATTTTGTCTCTTTTCAATGGACGGGGCGAGATTTTTATTTTTGACAAATATTTAAACGCTGCTGCTTACCGCTGCCCACTAGGACCGAGTCGCGCCTGTCGGGTTTGTTGACCCGAGTCCCGATACCCGCAAGGCCTTCGCGTGTGTTTCATCCATTTCACGATGAGTGCGCGTTTTCTTGCATATCGAGGTCGGCGGGAACAAACTTGCGCTGCAATAGTCCCATCTTTGGCGAAGCAGGGCGAGGCGGGGCGGCGTGCGGAGTTCTCGTACTTCAAACGAGGGCGAGACTGTTAGGTTTTTAGCCGGTTACTGGAAGCGAAGACGGATCAGCCGGTGTCTCATCGATTCTCCGGGATCGCCGTCCGCACCGCACACACTCATTTTGTCCGCAAACACCGTCGCGAGTAGGCCGACCGTCATGAAAGCAATGTTATCGACATCGACAGGATCGGGGGGAGGAGCAGGCTGGTCGCCGGAGATACCGCGTCGTCGCCTTTGCCATGACAGACTAGCTCCCCGACTCAGCAGCATGCCTCATCAAGACCGCTTCAGGATGCGGGTCAACTTCCCCTTCCAGAACTCGACCGAGGCGAGGGAGGCCTTCATGAAAACGGTGAGTGGACGTCCAGTGGTCATCTTTTTGTAAGCGGCTGCAACGACGACCCGTGGAACTTTCGTAAACGCGGCTGGTGGTGGGAAATGAGGACGGATAAGTCCATGCGGTCGCCACATTGCAAACAAACACGTTCACACACACGCACACACGCCCTCCTACTCTCGCGAGACACAAAGTGCTCCTATCTCTATGTAGAATCCATTGAATGACACCGGCGATAACAAACGGTTGTAACTTTGCCCCAACCCCCCCTCCTCCCCCCAATCCCCAGCCACTACGGGCGTAATCGTCCGATGTCCGAGGCCCTTAAAGTATCGCTAGCGTTGAACGAATATCAAGCGCTATTGGCAACTTAACAGGTGACCCGGGCTGTGTTCGGCGCATGGGTCGCCAGTGACTGCTGTTATCAGGTGCTTGACAGGGCGGGGCGTGGGACGTTGGCGGGCGTGGCTGGCGAGTACACGGGCACGGGGCGTTGGCGGCGGCGCCTCCGCCTATGCGCTCCGCTCGGACCCGCCTTTCGTTATCAGACGGGCTCTGTCCGAGGCCCCCCTCCCCCCGCCCCGCGCCCTTGGGCCCCAGGTGCCGGAAGGTAGGGCAGGGGGCTGGCGGGGCTGGGGCGCGGGCCGGGCACCGGGAGATAGGTCCGCGACAGCCAGTCTCCTCGCGTCATCGGCGGGCTTGCGACGCGACGGTCCGCAGAAGCAGCACCGGCGTCCTCACATGCAGCCGCGATGAGCTCGTGGTCGTACCGCAGGTGGCAGCGCAGCTCGGGGGCCGACGCCGGCAGCCCTGGACCGCGCGTCCGGGAGCGAATCATCAGCGTCGACCTGGTTAGTGCAGCGCCAATACAAGAGAGCAGATCGCCGTCAAGGACTCGGCTTCGGGGCTCCGTCACTGGGGAACGCCCCTGCTGGCAGCTCGATTTGACTTGCGCTGCTAACCAGAGAACTGTGCTCTGACTGTCTTTCTGGTGAAAGTGAACAAAGATCTTGTTCGAACCCAAGGGCGCCGGTCTTGCACGGTAGATCGACACTGACCTCGGTCCCGCCAGTCTACCCCCACCCTCC
>NW_026267282.1:654882-656689 GCF_000697945.3 Frankliniella occidentalis | reverse complement strand
CGGCGGCCGTGTGCTACGCGTCGTGTAAACCGCTCTAATTAAAAGGGGTAGCAAAAGCCTTGTCGTGGAGACACATCCCCCCCTCTTCCTCCCTCCCCTCTGTTCCCCCGCACGCCGGTAGCCGCTGCGGCCCGTGTACCTGCCGCCGCACTATTTGACCATTTCCTTGGCACCTCCCCTGACTGCCCGCCGGCCGCCGTGTCACACTCGCTGCCGGCGAGCGCGCCGCAAATTGGAAACGCCATTCGCATTTGGGGGAATTTCTGAATATGTTTTTCTGTTTCCTTATCCCTCCCCCTCTCTTCCCCCGTCTCTCTCACTCACTCTCCCACCTTGTCTGCATTTGCACAGTAGCAGCAAGGCCCACCGAAGGAGAGAGTGGGATGGGAGACGCCCCCCCCCCCTCTCCCACAGTGAGATGATGATGTGACATATTTTCGCCGGTGAGGTGATGCAGAAAGCTTGTGCCGGGGCCGCGGGTCGGCGCGGGTGCGGCGGCAGCGGCGGCTCGGCCTTTCCGAAAACCGTACCGCATGCCGAGCCGAGCTGGCAGGGGAGTGGCTCCCATTAGCAGCCCGACATAGACGCAGGGGCGCTGCACGTTGTCGGGGTTCTCAGAGGGCAGGTGCCATTTATTTCACTGTCGGGCGGACGCGGCGCGGCTGCCGTGCCGTGCTGGGGGCGGCGGTGCGGTGGTGGAGGGGAGCGCCCGGCCGGGTAGGCCACCCGCTCCGCACGGCTGCGCCGCCCGTGGGATGTTGCCTATCCCGCACGGCGAGCGCCCGGCTGGGTAGGCTACCCGCCCGTCTCGGATACGTTGCCCTCAGGATGTTGCCTATCCCGCAAGGGGCTATCGCCAGCAGCGCGACAACAGCGCTGCTGAGACAGGCAGGCGATCCAAAGGCGCGAGTCTTCTTGGCTCAGCGCCTTCCGGTCTCATATAGGCGATTAGTTTATTGGATTTAGATAAGTGGAAGCTCGTGTCGTGTCGAGGGGAGGAGGCGCGGGATGAAGAATTTGTCGGTTCGGCGCGAGGCGGGCGGCGGCGGCCGCGGACGGGTCGTGTGCGCCCATAATGAATGAGCTCATTGCAAACAGGTCCGATTGGAGCTCGTTTGGAATGGAACTCACGGAGCTATCGGGGCGCTCTGCCCCAACGCCTCGCCAATGCTCCCGCCATACTGATGCCCCCCCTTCTCTCTCTCACTCTCTGTCTGTCTGTGTCTCTGTCTTTCCCTTTTCTTTTTGTTTCTTTCACACGCACACTGGTTGTTCAGAACCCCCCTCCATTCCCCCAATTGCTTTTCTCCCACTTCGTGGAAGGGTGAGGAGGAGGTGTGATTGTCAAGTTGTTTGGGCGTCCGGCTTGACGTGGCGCGGCTCGGCCCAACTCGCGCGGTATACCCTTGTGGCAGGTGTGAGAACGGGAGGGAGAGAGAGAGAGAGAGAGAGGGGCGGAGGGGAGAGAGTCCGGGAGGTGCTCGACGGCGGTGGGGGCAAGCAGATGCAAAATGAGTGAATCACTACGGGAGGAATGCGGACTCATCTCTGCAGCCCAGGCAGGTCGTGCTTGTTGCGCCTCGCAAGCCGCTCGCAAGCAGTCAACAAGCTACCGGAATGTCTTTTCGCCGTATTTCGTTTCTCCTCTACAAAATGTAGGTGGTTTTTCGTGGATTTTTTTTTCTGGACAGACAATAATTATCGTCCTCCTACTAGACTTTACTTGCCATTCATGGACGACACACACAAACACTACTCCGTCGCAGGCGAGCCGCGGATACAACGGGGGCCCCGGGAGTTCGCGGCG
>NW_026267282.1:645678-648913 GCF_000697945.3 Frankliniella occidentalis | reverse complement strand
CACCCTGCCCCCTTTATTCCGCACAATTTACACCCGGCCGTCGGCCAAAATAAAACTTTCCCTGTGAGTGGGAGCGGTGATGGCTTTCGGTCGCATGCTGGCCGCTGATGCTGCTGTAGTTGTCGAAAATAAACACATTTCTTGGAAATAATCTCCATGTCCGTTTGCTTGTTTTCAGATGTCCGACTTCCCTGGCGAGGTGGTCGAGAATGGTGATATGTCCGCCGTAATGGAGAACCTCACCCAGAAGAGCGCCAAACAGCAACAGCAACAGGTAAAGCGGGAATTACATTAACATCGAAATGGGGTTATCTTTCTTCACCCCCGTCTCTTCCCTCATTGACTGCCGGGCGCATGACGAGTCGCAGGCTCGCCAAACAGTAAACTAAAGTCAAGTCAAGTAGTCACTTCGGTGGAATACTGTACTCCCCCGCCCCCTTCTTTTCCCTTGCCCCTTTCGCAAGTAGATCAGATTTGGAGGGGGCCGAAGGGTGTGGCCATGTGTGTTGTGTCGGTGGCTGTCGGTGGGCCTGCTGGGTCTGGGCGCACTGGTGGGCGGGCTATGCCTTTGCCACCCGCGGTCAGTAGCCAGCTGACGGCCGGACCCCGCCTCGTCGGCCCCTAGCGCCAGCACGGGCGTGGGTAGGCGCGTCGAAGGGTTTACCGAGCGGACAGCTCGCCACTTCTCTTACCTTCTTTCACGTTTGACCTTCAGATCTCTTCGTCGGCCACGGCGTCTACCTCGTCCTCCAGCAGCCGGATCTCCACGTCGACGTCGTCCTCGAGCTCGCAGCGCGTCCACGTGTCCTCGTCCGAGATGAAGGCCTCGTCCATGAAGTCGGACCTGTCCGAGCTCAAGTCGAGCATCAGCGAGATGAAGAACCTGTCCACGCTGTCCAACATGGCGGCCTTCAACAGCCGGCTGAGGAGCTCGCTCGAGGAGCTGGACCGGGACGACCCGCCGACGGGTGACGGTGAGCCGCTCGTCACCTTCCCGGACCCCGACACGCCGCCCCCCATGAACGGCACGGTGTCGCTCGTGTCGCCGCCGCTGAGCATCGCCAGCTCCAGGTCGCCGCCGCTCGTCGGCACGCCCGTCCTGGGCGCCAACGGCCTGGCCATGGCCTCGGCCGCTACCTCCTCCATGTCCTCGTCGGCGGAGACCTCCGTCAAGTTCGAGCAGAAGAGGGTCACCTCCGCGTCCAAGACCAAGGTAAGGTTCACGAGCTCATGAGATCACTTCTTACTGAGCCAGAGGCTGTGTGCGCGGTGGTTCTCACCCTGGGTGCGCTTTCCCTTCCCGCAGGTGGTGACGGAGGGCTTCACGGCGGAGCAGCAGGCGGCGCACGCCGCGGAGCACAAGAGCGTGACGGCGGGTGAGATGTCGTACCAGGAGGCCACGGGCGTGCAGGCGCTGCGCCAGCGGCTCGAGATGGACGGCCTGGCCGCCGAGAAGACCGTCGCCATGAAGCAGGTGGGTAGTGTTCAGGCGCCAGTCAGTGGCGGAGTGGTCGAGTGCGGCGCAGTGCATGAAGGCCGCGGGCTGCGTAATTCTGGAGGCACGGGGTGTGGCCGGGGTGGGCCGGGAGTGGAGCCGCAAAGCGGGCAACTTTATGCGGCCTCATCAACTGTCGCCCCGCGTGCCTTGGGGGCCATGGGGTGCGTGACACACGGGGACGCGGGGCCTACCGCACCCCACCGCACCCCTCACCCCGCCACGCCACGCCACGCCACGACGCCCCTAAGCCCCATAGACCCACAGACCCATGGGATGCGCATCGCGTGCGCTGCTTCCGCAAAAAAAGTTCGCCGTCTCTTTGGCGTGCCGCTACCATTTCCTTCTTGTGTTGACTTTTATTGTAAAAACAGGAAAAAAACAATTTTGTCCCTAACGCCCTAACTAATGCCGTCCTCCATGGCCTTTAGTTTGAGTATGCGGTTGATCGGCAATCGTTGATCGGCAATTTTGTTGAATCAACAGAGCAACAGTGCGAAAAGATGTAAAAGTATTTTAGTGGCGGATCTTTTAAATGCACGTAAACCTAGAGCAGCAAGGCAATAGAACCTGATAAAGCAGACTAGACCTCTCCCCTTTTCTCGTCGTCGCCACTTCCACCACCAACCGCCTCGTCGTCTCCTCCCATTTCGCCGAGCTCGAGGGGACAGGAGATGTGGGCCGAACAACTTTTACGGGGTGGGATGAGGTGGCTCAAGTAAGTTTTGTGGGATGGGCCACACAAGATTGACCTTACTGCCGCGGTGCCATCGACGGGGGGCGATAAGTAAACTGTTGATGCCCGCAAACACAAAGGCGTGGGATCCGACTTGTTGCACCGGGAAAACGTGAGGAAATGTTTATTTTCCGACGCTATATTGAGTTTTGGCGAATAAAGTTAGTCGAACCAAAATTTTGCCTTTCGTCCGGCTATTATCAACCTGGAGGGAAATCGCTTCAGAGTGGAATACAAAAGTGTGCCAATGAAACCGCTAGTGTAGCATAGACATTCATTTGCCGCCTCGCTGTCTGCTGTCACACCGTCTAGCTGAAAACTTATCGTTTCTTAAAACTTTTGTCAATAGTGGACTCCCAGCCATCAGCAAACACATCGCGTGTCTCCCGCTGCCTCCCCCGGCCCGTGCTCGCACCTCCCTCCCCTCTCCCCCTCCCCTCCAGCCAGCTACCCCTCGCGGGGCCCAGGCCTATGCCGCGCGCTCAGATCGATCGGTAGTGTGGCGAGGGTATGCGAGGGGCGGGCGGTGGTGCCCGATGCAGGGGGAGGGGGAGGCCGCCGGTTTCTTGGCAGGGAAGGGCTGCGAGTTGCACCGTCATTGGTTTAACTTCACTACCGCATCCCTCGTGTTTTGAAAACAGAAGCATCCCGATCACGGTCGAAAATTAAATTTTCGTTCCGTTGGGGCGAGTTGTGTTGACCCCCGCCCCTCCCCTCCTACCACTGGGACGGCACCCTTCCGTGCGGCGCCGTCCCGTCCGGCTGTAGCTGGGGTGCGCCGGGCGCCTGCCGCCTGGACTGGAGTGGGGTCCTGGGGTGCTGGAGTGTGAGCAAGGGCCGTCGGGCGAGACGTGGCGCCATTCAGACCGCGTCGCCCTCGTCTCCAGCGCAGTCCCAGACACCCCTCTCCCCCTCCCCCGCCCCCGGCCGGAGCGCAGCGCGCCCAGCGGCGCATTGCAAGGTCACCCTGCTGGACTTCTCAAAGAATTCAGTGCAATAACGGA
>NW_026267282.1:643677-645628 GCF_000697945.3 Frankliniella occidentalis | reverse complement strand
GGCCCGGCGGGGGCCCTGCGGCAGGGGCAGCTCAGTGCCCGTCCGACTGCCGCCCCACTTGGCCACAGCGCACTCCGACCCCCGGCCGTATCGCTGCCACCAGTCGATGATCCGCGCTGGCCAGGTCCGCGTCGAGCTCGCCGGGCCAGGACACCCGCGTTATGTCAGTGGCCGCGCCCGCGCAGCGCCGTGGTCTGATGTGACTCACGGGGCCCGGCCTGCCCTGCCGCGGCCACGCATCCCACTCAGCACACGATCTGGGCCGATTCGCTCGGGCGATTTGCCACTTACAACGTCGCTAGCAGGGACGGCCCTCCCTCCACCCCGGTGACTCAGGCTCGCCGGGGCGGTGACTCAGGGCCATGTCGGTGTACCAGCTCGTGCCCTGCTCCGACTGCTCCGAAGAGGACGCCGGGCCGAGCTGCCGCACGTGTCGCCGGCGCGCCGACTCGCTCTGCCTGAGCGTCCGCTTCTCCCGCTTCCTCGTCATCATCCGCCACGGCCTGGACCCGTTCGCGCGCCACGCCTTGCCCAGCGTCAGCCTCTTCCGGGCGTGATGAATATGATGCGCTGACCGGACCATGCTGCTGCCCGTGCGGGTGCTCGTCGTGCGCACGGCCCGCAGCGCCGCGACCGCGTCCAGGACCGCGTCCTCCGGCACGGGCTCGCCGTCCAGGGCCTTCACCGCGACCACCGCGGGCCTCGGCCAAGGCGGTGCAGGAGTCTTTCTGCTCACCACGCCACTTGGAGACATGCGAGCCGCCAGGACGCCGCCGATGCCTCGGCCCCGCAGTACTGCGAGGTACTGCGGCACCAATACCAATGCCGGAGCCGGGGCCGCGAATGGCGGCAACGGCGAGGATTCGACCGAGGTGAGCTCCTGCGGCTGTCTCGTCGGCGGCTCACCGTTGGCGTCCTACTTCTCCTGCACACGCACCCCCCGGTGCGCCCAGACCACCTGCTCGCCGGTGGGAGGGCGTGAACCGCGCTCACCACTGGAGTCATCGATTTTTATTTTGTAGAACGGCCGGCCTAGCCTAGTAGACCAGGCCGAGGCTAGAGGCCGCGCGGTGCCTTGGTTTCCCTTTACCGCGTGTGGTTGGCCCGCGAGCCCTTGTATCTTTGGGGTCGAAGGGCGTGGGGAAAGGAGGGGGAAAAGGTCACCGCTCCAGCACAGGCGGAGAGTATCCATATTGCATGGGACAGCGAGGCGAGGCCTGGGACAAGGAGAGTGTGAGGCTCTCACCCCAACCCACCCACTGCCTGCCGCCCCGCACCCCGCGCCCCGCACCCCACGCCCACGTTACCTTGGAGGCAGAAAGTGCAACCGCCGGCGCGGCCGCCGCCGGTGCTTGGACATCGTTAGCCACAAGTATCACGTTCTCTGGGGCGTGGGCGCGGTTCGCACAGGGCCTGCCAGGCCGTGGAGGTGAGCAGGAGGACAAGAGAGACGCGAGACGTGACGCACGAGGCGCCGAGGCGCCGGATAACCGCAAGAATCGAGCTCAAACATCCTGGCCTGGCATCCCTACCCCTGCTGATAAGCCGCAGCGTAGTCGCAAAGGCGTCCTTTATTGTATTTACCTTCCTCCGCGACCGTCACGCGGGCCGGGCAGTGGCGCCGGCGGCTCGGCGGGGGCGGCGGGCGCGCCTGTGCGCCGGCCGCCTGCCCGCACGGCTGTGTGTTGGGTTGCCTGACCAACGGCCGCCCGCCCTCCCCTTCCCGGCCGCGCGCGCGACCCAAGGCGGCGGCGGTGGCACCGCTGGTGTCAGCGTTTGTCCGTGCCTGTCAGCTGGCCGTGTCCGTCCGGTCCACCGACGGCAGGAGAAACGGCGGTGCGGGCGGCGTTTGCGCGGGGGGCACTATAATCACGCGGCGCGGCGGGGCCGAGCAGACGCCAGGACGGCGATGATGAGTCACCGGCCGTGTTATCAACGGGGATGCCGCGCC
>NW_026267282.1:635855-636837 GCF_000697945.3 Frankliniella occidentalis | reverse complement strand
GGGCTCGGGGTCGGACAAGGACAAGGAATGACTAGACGGCCTCTCCTCTGCTGCCAAACAACCCAGGTAAGAAGGTGCATCAGGCGGACCTCAGCTGTGCCCGAGGTACACATTGACATCAAGTGGTAACCGATCGTGTGCTTGCAGGCTGCTCCAGGCCTCCAGTCCGTCCCGCCAGTGGGGCTCGCAGCCCCTCGGGCCTTTCGGGCCCCACGGCCGGCCTCCTCGCCCCGCGGCCCGCACCCGGCGCAGCTCTGCCGGCCGCCTGCCGGGCCTCGGCCTCCACGGCGCGCGTGTCCGGGCCGGCAGTGTCGCCCCGTGCCTAGGCCTCGGCGTCGTGCGCCCCGAGCAGCGCAGCTTCGCGCCCATCGCGCCCCCCAAGCGGCGCTCCCGGAGCCTCGACGGCCTGCTGGACGAGCCGGACCTGGCCCTCGGTCCCACTTCATCTGCCACTCCCACCCCGGCCACCACAGCCACTCCCACTCCCACCGCACTCTTGGCCAGCCCAAACTGGCCCGGTGTTCGAGAACTCTCCGACAGGGAGGATGGATTCGGCGGCTTTCCCGTCGACCCATCTCCGGACAGACTCAGCAAATCACAAAGCTGCGAAGCGAACTTGGACCTGGACGACGAAAGTGTCTGTGAGCGGCCGATGAGAGAAACATTACCATGTGCGGACGATAACAAGTCAGCAGAGGACACAGAATTAGGTGGGGTAGAAGATCGTAAACGAAATTTCATGGACCGTTGCGTGAATAAAATGCTTTCGTTTATGAAAAAGTGAGGCTCGTTAGCCCTACTACATGTGTGATAGAAGCTCAGTGAGCAAAGTGATAATTTTAATTTTGTACATACACCTGTTTTGTTAGATGTATTTTTTACTTATTTATTTAGCTGTGAAGTTGAGAGTGATAAATGAGATATGGAGTGTGCCATGGCTGCAAAGTGTTTTGTCACTGTAAAATTTAGTATTATTCTATTT
>NW_026267282.1:613172-628275 GCF_000697945.3 Frankliniella occidentalis | reverse complement strand
TTTGGCCATGCAACATGTCGACGCAGTGACTCAACTGTAAGAAATTCACTATCGCACACCACGTCGCTGAAAACAAGATACGGAGATACGTCTGAATAATCCACCTTGGTCTGAATGGTGTGTACGACACCTCGAGGAGTGTGTGCTGAACTGTACCAGGTGTGCCACGGGGCGCATTTATCGTAAACCTGCAGATCCCTCCCCTACCCCTGCCGAACCCCCTCCCACCCTGGCGCCTCACCTCGCCGGCCGCCGCTTTGCGGCAGCCGTCTGTCCGGCCTT
Organism: Frankliniella occidentalis; assembly: GCF_000697945.3. Classification (NCBI taxonomy): domain Eukaryota; kingdom Metazoa; phylum Arthropoda; class Insecta; order Thysanoptera; family Thripidae; genus Frankliniella; species Frankliniella occidentalis. The sequence continues at coordinate 627,993 of NW_026267282.1, read as the reverse complement.
CGATACATATGGAATTTTTATTTACCTTATCGCCGGACTGTAAATAATGTGCACGTGGTGAGTGCAAATAATGTCAAGGGTGCGGGGCGCGGCGGGGCCCGTGTGTAGCGCAGACGGCGCGGCGTGGCGGGACTGGACGCCAAAGTTCACCTGATCCACCCCCACCCCAACCCCTCCCTCCACCTACCCACCCCCACCGAAGCGCCTCTCCCCATCCGCCCGCACCTATGCCTGCCTGGCAACATCCGCAATTTGTTGCCACAATATTTTCTGACAACAGTTTTTTTTTTCCGCTCCGCGCTCTGCCTACCTCGCGGCCGGTGCAGAAGCACTCCAGCAACGCACCTGGCGGGGATGGGTCGGCGGCGCCAAGGTGGTGCGGGTCGTCGGACAGGACCCCGCGCGGCGGCGGCGGCTCACAGTGTTTGAATTCGCGCGCCAAAGCCAATGACACACGCCACGCCGTGGTGTTGCGAATTCCAAAACGAAAATAAACCCGCGCGGCCGTTTGGTTGGTGCCCGCCGGAGTTCAGAGCCTGGCTCTGCGCACTTCTGTGACGCACATCGCAGACTGAAGCCCGATCAGCAATCTGATGGTCAATGAGCCTGGCGCAGCCATATACGCCCGCGAGCCGAGGGTTGGCCCATTGAGAGAAACGACGAAAAATGGGGGTACCCCGTACCTCGGTCACACCGTATCGACGAGCAAGCGCCGAGCCGCGGCTCGCTCGGGCACTATCACGTTTGCACAAGTTGCCAAAAACAGTCTGCCGTCGGCGAAAGCGTCGCTGTTTACGTTTCCCACGGTGCCATTCACATCGCGCACCGCGCCGCACACCGGGCCGCGGGCCGGGCCCCGTCAGGCAATGAGGTCTGCACCGCCCGAGGCACCGCCGAAACCACGACGCGAGCGAGCAGCGGCTGGCGTGTGCGCGCGGTCGGATAGGGCCGGGCCGCCGAGGCGGGGCGGTAGGATCTTGCTTCTCGCGGTTCACCACTACTTTAGTCCGACCGTGGGTTTCCGAGTCTAGGCTTGGTTTCTCGAAATCGTTAGAAAATCCCCCCCCCCATATCTGTTCCTTAAAATAATCATCAGTAAATCACCAGAAACTGCCCTACCCCTTCACCGCCCCCCCCCCTTTCTGCAGTTAGTCCTTGCCCGCTTCGCTGCTGATACGGTACAGTACCCTCATGGGCTCCCCCCTCCAACCGCACCCCCAATTGACTGCGGAAAGTTGGGCAGTTCGGTGCTCGGTGGAGCCGAACCGAAACCTGTCGCCCAGCTATAACTTTTCCCATCCACATTTATGACTTTGGGCAAAAGTTTCTGATCGCGCCTTGATTCAATCTGCTCCCATGCTCGTCAATGTCGCACTGGTTATCGGCAAAGTAAGTCCTTGAAAAGGTGGTGCGAAACAAAACTCACGCCGCAGCGGCGTGTCGGTTCGGCCCCCGGCAGCAGCAGCCTTCACCGCCCCGCCCCCGGCCCGCCCCAGCCGTGGTGCACAGCATATGGAAACGCCAAACTCCGTGCTCGCGGCGAGCACTGCTCGCTACCTCGGTGTTGTGGTTGTCTTCGGCCTACTTCAAACTGTTGCCGATGTCGCAAAGTAGGGCGGCGAGGAGGCGGGGCGGGGGCGAGCGGGCGGGGGGCCGCCGCTCGTGCCGAACGGCCGAACACCCGGGCGGGAGGGTGGCTGCTGCGGCTCCAACAACCCTCCGACGGCACCCCTCTGCCCGCCCGGCGCTCGACCGCCCTCGGCGGCTTCCTGTTTTGCCCGGTCCGGAGCTTCTTTTGGCGTCGTTGGCGGGCGGTGCAATGCGCTGGAAGCAGCCGCTGCTCTCGGGTGGACGCACGGCGGCGAGCTGAGCACGCCAAGGTCTTGCCGTGCTTGCCGGGCCGCGACTCCGATCGGACCGGACGCGACCCGCGACGTGTTTACCGGGACGCTCACGAGAGGCTGCCGTCGGCGGGGGCGAGGGCGACCGCCGTCGGTCGGGACCTGGTGCTGCCGCTATACGCGCCGCTCGCAGATCGCACCGCCTTGCACCCGTTCCAAAGCTCGGCCGCCACTCGCCGCCACTACCCCGCGCCGCGCGGCCGACCGTGCGGACCGTGTGCGACGACACACGTACATACCCCCTCCCCCCTTCCAGCCGCCTCCTCTCTGCACGCGGAATGCGCCGTTCTGCACGGGACGGCCGACGCCCTGCCCATTGCATTGTCCTGGTCGCCTCTCCCTCGTGTCATTACCCACACGGGCCCTACGCCTCACGGGGTCGCGCCGCGCACCCCGGCGAATCGCACAGGTGGCCACCTGAGAATGCGGAGCGCAACGGGACCCTCGACCGGCCGCGGGGAAGTCCCGAGGCTTGGCACGCCGATGGGATTGGCCAATAAGACGTTGACATGGTGTGTTGTGTCCTGGAGTTGGAGTACGCACTTCAGCGAATGGCGCGGGAGCAGGAACTCTAACAAATCAGTAAAACGCGTGTAGACCCGAACAATTTACGATCGTTTTCGATCATTTATTGACTAGGTAAAGTTCACACTTAAGGCTGAGCTTGAGTGTCCCGGGACCAGCTCATGTTTTGTGACCAAATTGAAATAGTAGTACAGTTTGTAGGATATGAGAGGTTGGATAATAGTTTGGACCCGAAATAAGCAGGACGGGTGAAGATCAGGTTTCGAGTGCTGCCTTGAGAGCCCTAATGCAAGGAAACTTGCCGCCGGCCAACACTGAACACATGTCAATACCGTGTTGCCCGTGAAAAACTTGTCTACACAAAATGGTATCAGTTGATTCACTTTCTGATCAACAAGTTTCGACTTGACAAAGTCGTTTTAGAATGCTTTTTTCTACAGCAGATTTGGAAACAAAGTGGTCTACATCATTGCTGGTTGTTCATTGGTAGAAAGATGGGTTCTGTGTTCTCATTGGTGGAAAGATGAACCGACAGGTGTAGCCAACCAAAAATGGCAAACAAAGCTTTAGAAAAATCAATAAGTCTCCGTATTTCTGTCCAAGTAAAGTTAAAACCACAAAAGCTTTGAGAAATATAACTTGCCCTTTTATGCTTACTACTCTTTCTGTTTCCCTTTGTTCCATTTGGCGGAAAGATTAATCCTTTTTGTGTTACCTACCCTGCGAGTGATTTTCCAATCTTCGGGTCGGGCTGTCGCCCTGGCCGCTGTTTGTAAGGCTTCGCTAGTTATAGGTTAAGTTAAAGCATAAGTTAAAGTTAAGCTCAGCCAATCAATCCGACCACCTTTATCTACCGGCCATCCGATAATTTTTCGATCACCTGATCATTGGGATCATTTCTAGATCATCTGATAATTTTTGAAAGTCTGATCACTCTTTGTTCGATCCTACCCTAGTCACCCAAGAACATCAGATCAAAGTTGCTTGTCCCCTCAGCGGGCGGGACGGAAGAAGGGCTTTACAGGTCGCCCTGCACCCTGTTGCGCGCGGGTCGTTGCACCACGCTGCCTGCACCACGCTGCACCACGCTGCTGCATGCGACCGGCGCGTGTCCTTGATAAAATGCAGAGCGCGAGACACGGGCGTGCCGTGGTGCGGCGTGGCGTGGCGTCGGGGCGCTGCCGGTCGGGTTCCACGTAATCGTCAACACCCTAGCCGTCTCCTCGGTTATCGTTCCTGACTGGGCTGGACTGGCACAAGCCAGGCCAGTGTTGCAGGATCCTCTCCCCATCCTCGCCCCTCCCCACCCTCACCCCTCATCTTGCCTCCGCCGCCCACAACAACAGCAGCGACATGCCGAAATGCGCCAGAGGAAGTACTCTTTCGTATCAGTGCAAATTGCACCAAGGAGGCGGCAGATTGAAATTTATCACAGCACTGTGTACCGTTAAAGTCGTGTGTCTGTGTCTGTCCGGCAACGATGCTGGGTGGGCGTTGGATTGGCCATCCTTGTCCGAGCGTCCTCGCGGGGGCGCCCGTCCCTCTTAAGGCCAAGGCCAAGTGTGCCAAAATTGCCGCCGAATTTTCCCCTTCCTCCATAAAAGGAGTCAGCTGAGAGGCTTATCTACAACCCCTCCTCCCTCTCCTCCTCTCCTCCCACTCCTCGCTGGACTACCCGATCTGGGCCCCGCCGCCGCGGCCCGCCGGGCTCCCGCCCCGCCGCGCCGCGCCCCGCCATGCCGCTGGCCATCCCTATAGGCCTGCAGACAAACACGCCAGCACGTCAGTCTGTCAGTCCGCGGCGCCGCGAGCGGTCGAGACGAGTCACCGAGTGTCTGCGCGGCTCGAGCGTTCAGCAGTGCTCAGCGTGTCGTGGTCGTGTCGTGTCGCGAGTGTGACCATCGTAGCCGGGCTGTGACCCCATCGTGACCCCGGTGCTTGTGACCCCCCGTCCCCGTGACCCTGCCACGACGACCCTTTGGCTGCACGCCCTCGCCTGCCCGCGGGGACCTTGCTCCCCCGAGGAGGCTAACGCTGCCCTGGAGGGCTCGACGAGAAGCACGAGGTCGCCGAAGACGCTCGCCGCCATGGCGGCAGCGGGATTCGCGGCCAGCCTGGCCGCTGGCGGACTGGCGGCCCCCATCTCGGACGCGGGCGGGTTCCTGCTTCACGCCACGCCCTGGAGGGGCCCCGTCGTCATCGAGAAGCTGGGCTTGCTGAAGGTGAGCTGACAGAACGGCCACAGAACCACGACGCTTACCTGCCCGACCTAGGCCGACCGCCTCATCACTTTAGCGAGGCATCTTTTTATGCCTCTTCTTTTTGCGAAATGTTGCCGGGCGGGCGGGGCGCCAATGACCACCGGCCAGCGGCGTCCTGGCCTTCCCGGAACGCCCGCCGGGGTCACGGAAAGCAACTTGAGTGCGAACGGCTTGAGGCTCGTAGCGCCCCGTTGCCAGCCGGTGCGCCAAGTGTGCGCGTGTGTGTCTGAGAGTGTGTCTGCCTTTTTTTTCCAACGTCCTGAGGGTCGCACTGCATCGGGCACCCATCAGCTGTCGCGAATTAGCACTAGCACTCCTTCGCCGCACCGCGCCCTACCTCGACCTGACCCGCCCGCGCGGTCGCGGGAAAGGTGCGCGTGGTTGTAACTGGAGTTGGTCTGCCGATGCGTCTGCCCTCCGCATCTCGCGCCGTCTCTGTCGCTCGCACCCGGAGGGAGCGAGACGGACGCTGCTCGGGTGTCGCGCGGGTTTGAAATTCAAGCGGCCGGCCCGGCAAGTCAGGCCAGGCGGGCGGGGCGGGGCGGGGTGGGCGATCACGGAGGCGCCTCATGCAGTGCGCTGCATGGCGGGTCGTGGCGTCGACGGTCTGCGTGCTTGCAGACGGCCCGGCGGCGGCGCGCCCTCAAAGGGAGGCGATAGCGGTCGGTCGGCGACACGTCTGCATGCACGTCTGCCTCCTCCTCCACCACCATCACTCCCTCCACGCTCGTCCTCCCCCTGCTCCTGGTGATCGCCGGGCTCGCCCCGCCCCCGTCGGTGCCATGCGGCTCCGTCTCCGCGGACTGTTGCCACGGCCGCCAGCCTGCGGGCCTGCGCGGTGGGCGACGGGGGCGGCGGCTGCCAGCGGACACCGGCCGGACCGGGCGATAGCACCGTCGAGATACAAGAGCCGCCAACGTCTTTTAGGTCGGGGGCTTATTGGGGGTCATGTCCTGCTGCTCGAGGGTGATCAAAGTCCAAATTCCCGTTCAGCGGCTTTTACCAAGAGAGTAGGGTCTGGCCGTGTCTGGGACGGGTCGTGGACGCGTCGGAGAAGTGCGGTGCAGGGCGTGGTGTTGCCTCTGGTGTTGCCTCCGTCAGCATGTGAGGCCCCGCACTGCAGCAGCCTAGGCGTGGCGGGGCGGGGCGCGGTCCGCGAACGCCCATGTGCCGGGGCGAGGGCGTAAGTCCTCCAGGGTACTCCACGTTGATTTATGTGACGTCAGGGGCCCTCCCCCTCCATCACCCTTTCGCCGTCCTCACCCCACTCCCAGCAGCGTTGTCTCCACTTTCGCGAAAACCAAGTAGGTGTGAAATCGGGCGGGTGTCAGCGTTGCCAGGCCGATGATTCTGCTGACGCGAAGTTCTCATATGGTTGCGGGGAGCGGGACGGCGCGGGCGGGGGCGCCGTGTACGCAAGGCTGAGGTGGCGGGCTGGTGCCCCCACTTCCCCCACCTCGCGACGCGACCCTCTCGCCCCCCCGTCCTGTCGCACGTGTGGACACACGTGTCCGTCAGCGGCTGACCCGACGCGACCCCCAAGGGCTGCCGAAAGATTTACATGAACTGGCGTACTCTACAATGCCATCTATGTGGAACTCTATGCGTTACTCTATGAGGTACTCCATGAGGCACTCTATGAGGTACACTACGGGATACTCTTTGATGAGCTCTAAGAGACACTGTGGGATAATATGCAAGGTATTTCCGAGGGTATTTCTTTGCATGCAGTCCAGTGTTGCGGGTTCGCCTACTTTCTTCGCCCGTAAGGCGCTACGGCCTCTGCGACTCGAGCGAGTATTCAATGCCACAACTAACACTGGGGCGCATGCAAAGAAACACCTGGTGCATAATGCAAGGATGCAGGTGCTTTCGTTGGGCCTGGCTATACTTGAACGGCGTAAACCGTCGTCGACCAACCATGGACCGACAGCGCTGTGCTCTGAGAAATACACGCCCTGCCCCTTCCCGCATGGTGATGCTGTACCGCACGCACGCGTGCGGGCGGGTTGCCTAACCGCTCAAGCCGTTAGGCGCCAAGTGTTCATGGGATGTCCCCACCCGCACGGCGCACGCGTGCGTGTGGTACAGTCTGGGCATACAGTCTGCGAATGTGGGCGGGGTAATAAACCATCCACCTGATATTTAACCACCTTCAACCACCAACCGCCAGGGGTTGCAAAGTGTGAGGGTATGTTTGCATCGATGACACGTGTAACCGCACCGATGGCCCGCTGCTCTAAAAACTGACTGTAGTCACTGGCAGAAGGGAACACGAACTCGGAGAGCGCTTTGTGTTCTGCTGCCACCTGCATTACGACGTCGTAAAACTACCGTCGTACTCTTTTCTGTCAATTCTAGTTTGTTTTTTTTTGTTTTTTTTTACCTGCCCGCAGTTTAGACGTAAATAGCAAGTGACACAGTGACACGAGGCAGTCTGTTCGATCGAGATCGGTCTGTCGGCATGCCGTTAGTGGGCGATTAAGGCGCGGGACTCCTCCGACCGCCGGGCTCGCCGCCGGGCTGGCGTCCCTCCTCGGGTCACGTGGTGGTGAGGGGCCGCGGGCTGCCGCGGGCCCGCAGGCCGGCGGGGCGCCAACCTGGGCAGGGCGGGGGAGGGGGGATAGTTTAGGGACCCCGTCCGCGCGGGGGCGGGGTGCAGCGGGGGGAGCGGGTGCCGTGCACGCGGCGTGCCCCCCGGGCCGGGCCCAGCTCAGTACACATCGCGGGGCGTCAGCGCTGCCAGCCCGGCCCGACCCGGCCTGTCGCACTGGTCCGTGTCAGTCGGGAAAGAGTCGGGACGGGGCCGCAACACTGATGCGCCTGTCGGCGCTGGCGGAGCACCGAGAGGTTAGTGGTCGCGCCGAGGGTCTCCTAGGCCGTGGTGCTTGTCCTGATTGGGTCGCCGGGGGCCCTAGGCTGGCGACTCGGTGGCTATTCTTCCGCAGGCGCGGGGGCGTGTGTGAGGGCGGGGGATCACGGGCCGCGTGCCTGGCGGGTGGCGGTGGCGGTGGCGGGATCCGACGGCAAGGCCATCGCGATGGCTTACAGTTCCCCCGGCCCGCGGGCGGGGGCGGCCTGGCGTATATTCGTGCCTGGCCGCCCCGAGGCGGCCCCCACGTTGTGCGTGTCCCCTGGCGTGGCCTTTGGCCGGCAGTCCGGCCGTGAAGGGCCGCCGAGCCGGTGCCACGCCGTCGCCGTCGACATGGTCAGTCCGCGCGCCGCAGCCGCTGGGCCCGAGTCCACCCGACGAATTGCCGCCGACGCCGCGCCGCCCGCATGGACGGCTGGCCCTGTGTGCTGAGCGAGTGGGTCGTGACCAGGTCTCTGTACGGCGGCCAGGCCATGAAGATACTGCACGTGACCACGGTGCGGCGGCCCGGCCCCGGCGCCGCCCCCAGCCGCTCGCTCACCCCGGGCCCCGGCGGCGGCGACCCGACCAGCCCGGACGCCAGCCCGGGCGCTGCGGCCACCTGCCTCCGAGAAGTGCGTTCCGCTTCCCCGCAGCAGGGCCCACAGGTACGGACCCCGCCGCCGGGTTAGCACCCTGTCGATAATGAAGTCCCCCTCCACCTGGTGCGCGCCCACGCCCGCGGGAGGCGTTCAGTCACGTCGGCGCGGTCCGTCGCGGGTGGCGGCCTCCCTCCTCCCCGCTGCGCTCGCCTTATCATCATCCTGGCCCGGCCGGCCCGGGCGCGCTGCTATTCCCCAGTGTGTGCGACCTCCCGCCCGCCGCCGCCGGCCCGGCGAGATGCAGCCGTCCCGGAGGATCCCGTTGTTCACGAGGGCGAGTGGCTTCCGCGGCCAGGCAAGTTAGTCGCGAGGACGGTGCTCATTGGGCGGCGCCCAGGTGCGTTCTGCGGCCCCCGCGCGATTCGTCGTGATGAACGGCATGATGGAGCTGTTGGCCGCCGCCCTCCGCACCTCGTCGCGCGATCAAGTCGTCGTCTCCGTTTGTGCAGTGTAGCAGGTGGCGCTGGCGTTTTCGGGCGTTCCGCGAGTAACCACGACGCCGCGGCGGTGGCGGCTTCTTGTGATGTTCCAAGGTGGCGGGGGCGGGGCGGGGCGCGCACGCGCGCAGTTAGAGCCCGCCGGTGGTCGTGGATGTTGTTACTTAGAGCCGGTCTTGTGTGAGTCCGCGGCCGCGCGCCCGCCCGGCCGAGGTGTCAAAATAAACGAGGCGGGCCGTTCCGTTTGGGTTCTGCTCGCGCGCGGGCAACGGCACCGACGAGGAAATCACACCAGCCGGCCTGCTGGCGGTCTGGCCGTCGCTTGCAGAAAGCCGACCTATATGTATGTGTGGAGCGACGTCACGGGACGTGGTTCCGTCCTCACCACCACTCGATCCTGCAGATCAGGACCTGTAGATAATAATGTTGCTCTACGGACCCTTTCGAAAACCATGACAGGAACACGGAACGAGATTACGTGTTCGGACAATGGCAGAAACTTTCGTTTAGAGTGAGAGCGGCCTTCGTCATTATTGTCGTTTTGTTTCGTCTAATTCTGCTGCGGATACTGTTCGTGCGTGTTTGGAACTGGGCCAATTCTGAGTTTATCGTTCAATCTCACCCCTCGGGGAGGGGAGGGGATTCTAGAGGAGGGGGCTGTTCGACTTAGTGTCCATCATCATCCACCCGTTGCGATTGTTCTGTCGCTAACGACAGGAGCCTCCGATGCCGTCGCCAAAGAAACGTTCGGTGGAAAAGGAACTCTAAGCGTCGCGACGCGCGGCCCTTTTGAACACTGGCGGCGTGCCGGCGTGGAGACACGCCAAGCGAGATTTATTTTGGTGTAGTGGACGCAAAGCGCGCAAAGCGGCATACGACCTTGGAGCTCCGCCACGCCGTGTCGCGCCTGGCAGAGCCGGGCCACGCCGCCACGCCGCGCCGCGCCACGCCGCGCCTCAACGTGTCCGAACAGGTTGTCTGTCGGGCCGACCCGGTATGCGTGCGGCAGCGGCGGTGGCGGTGGTGGAGGCTGCGGAGGAGGCGGAGGTAGCCCGGGCGCCGGCGCGGGTAGGCAACCTCCTCAGCTAGTGGACACGCGTGTCGGGCACGTTGCCTATCTCCGCTCCGACAGGGGCTCCGAGTCCACTCCAGCAGCGGGGGCGGTGGCTCGCTCGGGCGCCCGCACCCCGCACGGATAGGCAACCTCCTCAGCTAGTGGACACGCGCGTATAGCACGTTGCCTACCTCCGCTCCGACAGGGGCTCCGGGTCCACTGCAGTGGCGGCGGCGGCGGTGCTCGGCCTGCTGCTCCGGTGTTATCCATGCCCGCGACTCTCCGATGAATGAATGGGCAACCCCACCTCGGCGCGTTCCTTATAAGGCTGTGCCATCCGGTAGGGCAGACTGCCGGGCACTCTGTTCACCACATGATGTAATCAGTAGGGCAGTCCGCCGGGCGCACTGTGCACCGCGTGTAATCAGTTGGGGGCAGTCTGCCTTTCAGTTTATCTCCCGATGATCCCCTGTGACGGATGTGCGCTGGCGGTGCCACGGGCCCCGGTGCGGCAGGTGGGGCAGTCTGCCTTCCTGCAAGCGGTCCCTGGTATTTCACCAGCAGGTCTCGGGAGGGCCCCCCAGTCGCCTTTCGCATTTGGTCCGAGTCGCATCGCATCGCGCTCGGCTGCGGCGCTGCCCGAACCCAGCCCCTCCCCGGCCCGACCCGGGCTGCCCGATAAACCGAGCCGGAATCAGCAGCGCGAGGCGAGCGCCTGGCAACCGCGAGGGACCGGCGCCTCTCCCGCCGGCTCAGTCAGTGCATGGCGGTCGTCACGAACGCACCGCTCGATCCTGAGCCCTCCCCTTCCTCGTCGCCAACCGGGTCCGCAGCGTCGACCCCGAGCCCTCCGCCGCGCTCCTCGAAGCGAGTCGCCACCGCAGCCGCGCCGTCGGAGAAGACGGAGACCTCTGCTGTGTTGTGCGCAGACCCGGAGCACAGCACCGAAGCCTGCTCGAAGCCGTCCGCCCTTAAAGCGAGGCCAACCCTCGCGAGCAGCACGCGTCGTGTGATCTCGCAAGCATGTATCAAAGCCAAGAAGTCGTTGTCCTCCCGCCTGGTCGCGTGTCGCCGACCGACCGACGCAACCCCATGGGCAGCTCTCCGCCCCCGCGCCGAGCGCGTCAAGGCAGCCCTCCCTCCGAACACTCTGTCGAGCTCTCTTGAGACCTGGAGCACGACCTCTAGGGCGGCGCACAGCAGCGTGTCGCACAGCGTGTCTCACAGTGTCGAGTGCCTAGTGCAGTGCAACGGCCATGATGGCGGCCTGTCCATCTCCACCTCGACGAGCGTCTCGACGTCCTGGACTGATGACGTGGGTCGACGGCGTGTGTTTCAGGAGCAGCGTTCGATGAAGGCGTCCGACTTGTGCCAACAGGAGAGCCAGAATGTGGCCGCATCCTGCGTCAAAATGCACACGGAGAACTTCAGCTCGGAGAAGGTGAGTGTCGGTGCGGGCGAATCGCGCCTCCTTCGCGTGTCCTCGAACAAATTCTTTTTCAAACACTCCTTGTAATTGTGTCGCGCTGAGCATACGTTGGGTTGATGCGCATAAACTGTGGCAATGTCGTAATAGCTTAAAACGTGCCCTATCTCGGCCCAACGTCTTGCCCCCGATAAGCGGAGATAAACGCGCACGGTATGCCCCGTTCTGTCAGGTGCACCGTACACTGTACATGGTCGCGGTGGCGCCCGTGTGAGAGAGAGGGGGGGGAAGACGGGATAGAAAGAGAGAGAGAGAGCCCGCGCGCAGATGTACAGTACTCTGGACTCGTCCAGAGGCGTTGAACTCGCCCGCGCTTTGCAATATATGGCGCAATTGGTCCGGTGTTGTGTTGTGCCTGTGCGGTGCGTGGTGCCGCGTGGAGTCGCGCCCGGCGTTTGTCAGTCTCACCTCGTCATTCATATTTCTCCCTTCCGGTTTCCAGAAAGCGGTTTCCGCTCAGCAACAGAGGCAGACGGTCGTCACCTCGGGGATGTACAACCAGGAGAACCATGTGTCGTCTTCGCACTCTTCCCACTCCAACTTCACCATCAGCGGCATGTCCATGGCCATGCAGCAACAGGTGAGCTTGGAGACGGTCGTGACTTGCTCGAGCACGATCACGTCGACAGGGGTGCTCACATCCGTGTCGGTGGTGTTGCAGCGCAAGCAGCACCTCAGCATCCAGGAGGAGGAGCAGGTGTTCACGGACCTCGCCGACCTGGAGAGCCTGTCACCCACATCCTCGCAGCAGGAGGTGGAAAACGCCATCCTCAAGTACACAACGCAGCTGGAGCACGTCATCAAGATGCTGCGCACGAGGAACGACAAGCGTCAGGAGCCCAAGGTAGGTTGTCTGTCTGTTCACCCAAACAAGCGACAGGTTATTGTCCAAGCAGCAGCCTCAAAACAAAAATTAATTTCTGTTCTTTCTCTGCAGATGCTGAACCGCATCAACGACATGATCCGCAAGGCGTGGGCCGTGCCCACCCTGGGCCACGAGCTGGGCCACACGCTGTGCACCACGCTGCGCAAGTGCGGCGGCCTCGAGCTGCTCATCGCCAACTGCGTCGCGTCCGACCGCGACGTGCAGTACTCGTCGGCCCGCCTGCTGGAGCAGTGTCTGACCACGGAGAACCGCGCGCACGTCGTCGAGAACGGCCTGGAGAAGGTTGTGAACGTGGCCTGCGCCTGCACGAAAAACTCCAACTCGGTTGACCACTCGCGCGTCGGCACCGGCATCCTGGAGCACCTGTTCAAGCACAGCGAAGGGACGTGCTCGGACGTGATCCGCCTGGGCGGTCTGGACGCCGTACTGTTCGAGTGTCGGAAGAACGACATTGAGACCCTCCGCCACTGCGCGGGTGCGCTCGCTAACCTGTCGCTGTACGGTGGCGCCGAGAACCAGGAGGCTATGATCAAGCGGAAGGTGCCGATGTGGTTGTTCCCGTTAGCGTTCCACAACGACGACAACATCAAGTACTACGCGTGCCTGGCCATCGCCGTCCTCGTCGCCAACACGGAGATTGAGGCGGCCGTGTTGCAGTCCGGCACCCTGGACCTGGTCGAGCCGTTCGTGACCTCGCACAACCCGTCCGACTTCGCGCGCTCGAACCTAGCCCACGCGCACGGGCAGAGCATGCACTGGCTGCGCCGCCTCGTGCCCGTGCTCAGCTCTAAGCGCGAGGAGGCCAGGAATCTGGCCGCCTTCCACTTCTGCATGGAGGCGGGAATCAAGAAGCAGCAGCAAAACACAGACATTTTCCGCGACATTGGTGCCATCGAGCCACTCAAGAAGTGCGCCTCGTGCCCCAACGCCGTGGCGTCCAAGTACGCCGCCCAGGCCCTGCGCCTCATCGGCGAGGAGGTGCCACACAAGCTGAGCCAGCAGGTGCCTCTCTGGTCCACAGAGGACGTCCGCGAGTGGGTCAAGCAGATCGGCTTTGCCGAGTACGCCAACAGTTTCGCAGACAGCCGCGTCGACGGCGACCTATTGCTGCAGCTCACCGAAGAAAACCTTCGCACCGACATTGGCATCTCGAACGGAATCAGAAGAAGAGGGTAAGTGTCTTCTTGGAATTTAATGATTCACACCCCACACCGAAATTGTTTCGTGTGTTAATTTTCATGAATGCAAAGACGCTGACTCAAAACCATTTCTTGATTTGCAGATTTACCAGAGAGCTCCAAATCCTCAAGAAGATGGCTGACTATTCGAGTAAGGACGTGAGCAACCTCAACTCATTCCTTCAAGTGATGGGTCCTGAGTTCTCCACCTACACGTACGCCATGTTGAACGCTGGCGTGGACAAGGACTCAATCCGTTGTCTGTCTGACGATCAGCTCATCAACGAGTGCGGTATTGCTAACTCCATCCACCGACTGAGGATATTAGAGTCCATCCGAAGTAAGGCTCACTTCTAAATATGCTGTATACGTTACATAATAGCGATTTCTGGCCTGGCAGAGTCATAATTATAATCCTTTTTCCGCAGTGATGGAGAACTGTCCCGACAATTCGTTCCAAGACAACCTAGATAAGCCATTAGACGTATTTGTTAGTTATAGGAGATCAAATGGTTCACAACTAGCCAGGTGTGTACTGTGTTTTTGAACAAACAATATGTTTATGTCAGTCTAAATCAGAATCAACTAATCAAACTCCCTCTTTTTGCAGTTTACTCAAAGTTCACCTTCAACTCCGCGGCTTCCGCGTTTTTATCGACGTAGAGAGATTAGAGGCGGGTAAATTCGACAACAATCTCCTCCAGAGTATTCGGCAAGCCAGACACTTCCTTCTCGTCCTCACGCCCAAGGCCCTGGACAGGTGTCGGGACGACCCCGAGTGCAAGGACTGGGTGCATAAGGTTCGTAGTGCATACTTGTGAGGCCATAGTGGTATGGTAAGAAGCTGCGCCTGAATCTAACGACCTGACATCTTTTCTTTCCATAGGAAATAGTGGCCGCCCTTCAGTCGCAGTGCAACATCATCCCCATCATTGACAACTTCACATGGCCTGATCCTGAGACGCTCCCAGAGGACATGCGAGCGGTCTGCCACTTCAACGGTGTCCGGTACGTGCAGCGCAACCAATATGCGCTCTCCCTGCTCCCTCGAAGGCAATGAGAAACATAGACGTCGTGCTGACGCCAAAAGTCGAAATGACGTCAATTTTTGGACCATAAGCATCTAAATGGACGTATATTTGACGTCTACATCGAATGCTTCTCGCTGCGACCTTACCTTACCTTATCCCACTAGTCTCTAGAGAACCAGGTCTCACAGCCTCGCTAATGCTTCACTTTTCGGCCTCGCAGGTGGATCCACGACTACCAGGACGCGTGCGTCGACAAGCTGGAGCGGTTCATGCGCGGCGAGCTGCAGATGGGGAACATGGGCCCGCTGTCCTCGTCCTCGCGCAGCATGCTGAGCGGGGGCAAAGGGGACGCGACGCCCAGCCTCCCCGGCACGCTGCCCGGCACGCCGAGCAGTGCGTCCATCGGGCGCCACCCTCCCGCCTACCAGCGCATGCACTCCAACGAGTCCGCCAAGGGCTCGGGGTCGGACAAGGACAAGGAATGACTAGACGGCCTCTCCTCTGCTGCCAAACAACCCAGGTAAGAAGGTGCATCAGGCGGACCTCAGC
>NW_026267282.1:607335-612262 GCF_000697945.3 Frankliniella occidentalis | reverse complement strand
AACAATATTGTTTTAAAATATCCCTTAGTTCATGAGTGACAAAGCATTTTGTAATCGTATGCTACCCTAAACATGTATTTTATTTGTAGACATTTGCTATTTAAAATGAGGCTGTGTTATAATTTGGAATAAAATGCCTTACCAGTAAAATTTCAGTCTTTTGAAAATTGTTGTATATTTGTTTTGTAAGGCATAACAAAAGACGTTTTTATGGTATATGTTGATCAAGTCTTGTAATTTTGGCTGTGTGAGTATCACAAGAGGTGATAAATTTCACAGAACTGTTTTTCCAAGGTGCTTGCTTAATGCTGGAATATTCAAATATGGCATAAAATAACTATGAACTAAAAAACTATTTTCTTCAAAATGTTTTATTACTTAATTCAGTTAAAATTTTATCCAATTTTGTACTTATTTGTAAGATACTATCTGCCCCAAATTCTGTGTATTTGAATATAAATTTGTAAGCTGCGTGAATATTAGGTTCATTTCCTTTGTTTCGATTTTTCAGCAAGATTTTAACATCAATGTTTACTTAGGTTTGAATAAAATTAAAAAAATAAATATCTGTATGCCTACAACAACTTTACTCGCTTCTCGCACCACCCGTTTCCCCAAGAAAAAGAATTCTGTATTATTCTTTTCTCATACGTCATGGCGACTCACAGGCAGTTATGTCACTTGCTGCAACGTGACCATTCTGGAGGCCGTGACCACTATGTGGTTACACCAGTCACACCTACCTAGTAGTCTCACGTGGTCACTACAGAACTCGCTCACTCTCGAACCACCCCCACCCGACCATGCTCGAGGGAACGTTGCGCGTCAAACTCCATGATCAAACGTTCTATTGCCGGAAGCCCTCGCACTTAAGTTACGCGCTCCGGACGCGGACGGGCCGCCGCCTTCACACAGCTGCTTGGCGGGTTTGCCTACCCAGCGCGTCGCAGGCGCCATCATTGGCGTCGCCTCGTGAAACGTTCACTGTGGTAACACCTTCACGTGCCACTCAGGTCGTCCTATGATGGCAAAAGAGAGAGACGAATAGAAAAGCACCCTCCAGACAAATGTGGGTTTAGGGGTGTCTCATGTTGCAGGTTCCTGCAGCAGGAACCAGGACGTAAGAGTCTGAAAATAGCATGCTTTAACTTATTTGCAGGAATATCTGCAGATACGGCCATTAGTACTATTTGCAGAGAGTTCCTGTGAATAGACACCCGCCTCTTCCTTCCTGCCTGCAGATGCAGCCGCCGCCGCTGCTGACTGCAGATATAGCTGTCTTATCACAACACCGCTGTTTTCTTTCGTGTTTTTAATGTTAGTGAAGGAAAAGAGTTGCAGAAATTTTCTATTGAGTGCAGAGAATATTTCCTCGACAATGATCTCTCTTATAACAGCCTTCACATAATTAGAGACTCACATCTAAAAACTGGATTTTAGTTGAGCGTCAAGATGGAGCTACCACAACCTCCACAGGGTAAATAGAATGTGTAAATGGTTATTATTATGCAAACTACGTTTGTTGGTAGTTTTATCTAAGTATTTTTTGTGTTAATATGTTTGTGTTTTGTGTTGGCTAATGTGATTTTACTGATATCCTGCTTATCAATAGCAGCCGAATGGGGTTAGAGGTTATGTCTTTGCGTCCTATAATACCGGTCGATTATACACTAGTTTTGTCAATTGTTCCATTTTAATTTATTGAGTTCTATTTTGAATGCCACATCATGATTTCTCAGTAGTCTAGTCCTCCATGACTTACAGATCATGCACATCCAAATACTTGCTCTGATTATTTTTTGTTTCTCATTTTTCTAATCTTACTCTTAAATATTTGTTACAGACATAGACCTTCGTAACATCATTGACAAATTGGCACAGTTTGTGGCAAGGAATGGAATGGAATTCGAGCAGATGACCAAAAATAAACAAAAGGATAATCCAAAATTTAGCTTTCTCTTTGGAGGAGAGCATTTTAATTATTATCAGTACAAAGTTACAACAGAACAAGCTAGTAAGTCATCAAAATCATACAGTTTTATAACCCAATTTTCTTTTTGTATTTCTATGTAGTTCTTAGGTTACTTACAATAATTATGATGTAAAGCCTCCAAGAAACATCATTTTGTATTCAGGGCTAAGTTCTAAATTTTTGTGTATATATTTTTTAAGTCTTTAAGCAGAAAAGTAAGCATCATCACCTCTCTGCTGTCAGCAATCTGTCTGATTTGACTGGTCACCAACTCTCTAATATTTCAAGCACTAACTCTGCATCAATGGACTTATCGGCTGCAGTATCTGCAGCTCAGTGGCTGGTGAGTGTGAGAAACATGTTGAAATTAGCTGTTGTAATGTTATCCATCAGTATCTATCTAGTTCCCAAATATGTTTATTACAGGCTGCACAGCAACAGCAGCATCAGAGTTCAGTGCCTGCTGCACCTGCTGCTATTCCAAGTGTTTCATCATCAACCTCTGCTTCACTAGATTCAATTGCACAACAAAAGAGAGTACTTCAAGAACAGATTCAACAAAGTGAACAGAACCTTGCTGCACAACATGCGGTACTTACTATATCTGCTAAATTTGATCCTATATTTTAAACCTTAAGTTTTACATTTAACTGTGAAAATATTGAAATTTTTATTTTAGGTTTTAATGCAGCAACAAGAACAGCATGTTGAAGAAGCCCTTAGGAAAGCACAAAAGGCTCGTTTGGAGCAGCTTGGTGTTGATGCTGGTGTACCATTTGCAGAATTTGATCAAATACTTGCTCCAATAATTCAATCTTGTACCAAAGATTCTATATCAACAGGGAAGGGCTGGATATTGCAGAAAGCTATAAGTCCAGCTGCAAATGCTGCTCTAGCACAGTTTCTCTTAGCCAAGTAGGTTACAAATTTCATTTTTAGCTTAGTGAAAAAACAACAACATACATATATATCTATATATATTTATTTTATTGTTCAAGAAGTCTGAACTCTGTCTGACCTTTAAATGTCTGCATTTTGTAGAACTTACTCTGAATTTATTTAACAGGATAATTAATGTGGGGAAGGAAAGCAACGGTCCCCAACCTACAGCAAGTCCATTTTCTCAGAGACTCCATATAATTTATTTAGTAAATGATGTTTTACACCATTGGTAAGTTCATTTTGAAAAATAATGTCTATTCCATTCTTAAGTAGGGAGAAAAATTTGTGTGGAATTCACTTGTTCTTTTGTTTACAGTGTAAGGAAAAATGCTGACATGTTGAAGAATGCCCTGGAAAGTGTCGTAGTTCCCATGTTTTGTTGCACATCTGTAGGGCTCCCTGAGGATCAGCAAGCCAAACTGAATAAGGTTTGACAGAGTCTTTAATCTATAATTTACAGTGTTTGATAGTTGGAAACAAAAAAATTAATTGATATGCTAATACTTCATATTCTTACAGCTTTTAAATCTGTGGGAATCTAAAAATAATTACCTTGATGAAAACACAATAGAGAAATTAAAAAATCCTTCCAAATCCTGGGCAGAGTACCAGGCAGGCCTTATTG
Organism: Frankliniella occidentalis; assembly: GCF_000697945.3. Taxonomy (NCBI): domain Eukaryota; kingdom Metazoa; phylum Arthropoda; class Insecta; order Thysanoptera; family Thripidae; genus Frankliniella; species Frankliniella occidentalis. Next base: position 608,723 of record NW_026267282.1, on the reverse strand, counting down.
AACAGTTTTCCTCTATAATTTCAGCAATCACTTCGGCTACAAAAAATACTTACGATAATTATCAGTCTCAACATCAAGCTTTTGTTTCTCATGCCTTGCAGCAAATACAGGTAAGATACAAATATAATGTGCACAACTTATAAAGTACTTCAACATGATTTTTTTTCTTTATCCTTTAACTTTTAGACTTTAGAGCAGCAACAAGCCTTGGCTGTTGTCAACGCAGTGATGCCACCAACCCAGCCTCTACCATCACAACCAGACATGCATCAGCAACGGGATCAACAACCTCCATTAATAGGAGCTCTGCCAACCCAACCTACATCAACTGCTGTAACACAACCACCTCCCCTACTCAGTAACTTAGAATATTCAAATCCACAAGCTCCCCTTTCTTTAAACCAGCTTCCTACACCTCACCAGCCACCACAGGGTCCACCCCCAAGTACTTTCACTCAGCCCCCTCCAGGTTTCTTCCCAGGAAATTTTCCACCAGGTACCATGAAATCTTACCTAGCTTGTAAGAAGTTTACATCTAATCTAATAGTTTTAATGTACTTACATTTCTTTTTCCACTATGCAGGTGTTGAACTACCAGACTTCAGCCGACCACCTCCAGGTTTTCCTCTACCACCCCCTACAATACCACCACTACAACCACCACCTGAGCCCATAGATGATTTAGTGCCTAGTGTACCTTACTTTGACTTGCCAGCTGGGCTTATGGTGCCACTTATAAAGGTAATACTTGATTGTTTACATTGTTTAGTATTTTGTACAAATTGTTTTCAAAAGTGTACTAGTGTTGGCTACAATTTTTAGTGTTACATTAATTATTCCAATATCATTATTTATTAACCATTCTTTTAGCTTGATGACTTTGAGTACAAGCCTTTAGATCCGGATGCTATCAGGCTGCCTCCACCTGCCCCTCCAAGTGAACGACTTTTGACAGCAGTGGAGGCATTTTATGCACCTCCAGGGCATGATCGTCCAAGGGATAGGTAAGTAAGCTATGGCTGCTATAGTGCTATGTGCTCTACTAATTAACTGTGTGCTTTGCTTCATTTGTATAATTTTCATTTCATTCAGTGGTCTCAGTGTCTCCAGAAGAATTGTTGACAGTGAGGGATGGGAAAAACTAGGCCTGTATGAATACTATCGAGCCAAAAACCAGGCACGGAAACGTAGGGAAGATGATGTTCTTGCTGGAATTCGCGAGAGATCGAGATCTCCCTCTCCTATTCTTCGTCCTCCCTCACGAGAAAAGTCACCATTACCGAAAAAAAGATACAGAAGGTAAATGATCGACAAATATTTATTTAAAGTGGTGTTTTTACATTTCAATTGAAAAAGAAAACAAGACTGGATTTTATGTTTCTTTAATC
>NW_026267282.1:593891-603805 GCF_000697945.3 Frankliniella occidentalis | reverse complement strand
GCATTGATATCTTTCGTTTTCGCTTTAATTCTTAGCGCAGTTTACTTCTGGTTGATATTCTAGCATTGGCGGAAGTAATGAATTCGTCTATAGACAGTTTAGTTTAAGCTGACTCGGGCACTGTCGGCTGTAGCTACAATCGTGTAGCTACAAACAGGGACGTGGAGGATGAATCGTCATCGGCTTTCGCAATTAGCAATGACGAAAACCCTTGAACTCACATTAATTGGAACAATACTGGCCTTGGCAACAACTAATGTGACGGAGCAAACAATATGAGAGAAAAGTACCCAGATTGAAAAGGAGAAGAGGAAGAAATAGAGAGGAAACGGAATAGGTGCTACATGTATAGTCAGTACTGAGTTTTTAATCACATCTAAAAGACAGTACATAAACACAGGCAAGGAATTATCTACAGTCGTGGTGTAATCTAAGGAAGCAATTTAAGAAAAGAAATGCTTTTTAAACAGGAGGTGAAAAGGGAAGGAGAAGAATCAGATAATGTACGGATTTTAGACAATATTTCAGTGGCAATTTAATGACAGCCTGGGATTTTGTTTTGAAAATAATAACTCTTTGTAGGGATGGAGCACATTAAAGTGTATACTTTAGTTTACTAATCAAACTTTTCAGGGTAAAATTCATGCAAGTGGACTGCCCTGAAATATTTGTGAAGCATGATTCATCCTGTATATGAATAACCCATTTAAGAAAAGAAATCCCTATAACACTGTATTTGATGCGGCAAATAGAACGAATGTGAAACAGCTCCATAATTTGATCATTAACAAATAATAAATTAACTCTGAAGATCTTCTCCCTGTCTTTTGGATATCCTTCCTTGATTGTCATCACAATGAACCCTCATGTTTGCATCTTTGTACAAAACTAAAACATACAAATAAGTATCATTGCATATATGCCTAACAATCTGTTTCACTTCTAGTCTATTCTTGGCACAATTATTATTTGTATTCTGCGCTTTCTTTTCACTACTCTAATTTGTTGTCAACAGTTATGAAAATGCAGCAGCTTATGAAATGCAAAGTACCTTAGAGTGTACATGGCTTCAATACACAAAGTGCCTTTGATAAACGTGTCAAGCAGGAGGACATTGAAACCTATTATTTAAGAAATGAACTCAACAAATGTTCTGTAGGAAAACTGTTGACAACATCTACAACCACATTTCTCTTAAAAAATTACACTCATGAAATTAAAAGATGTTTTACTTAGTTTCAAGTCTTTTCAAAAATTTGACAATTTTCAAAAAGAAAAGCAAAAACTCAGACAGTAATAAATGTAACACCTTGAAACACATTGTCTGCAGAAAATTTGAAGCCCTCAAATAAAACATGCTTTGTGTTTGCATTGTGGTCATACTGCAATGAATTTGTAATGAATTCATATTTTCACAAGGTAAAAATGCTCTGCCCAGTGTAAGTTAATGTACCTAATGAAAAGGATCTGACAGAGGTATTTGGTAATCACAGCTACATGTATGAGTTCCATCAGTTTTAGTTAGTAGTGATATGTAACCAGAGACAGAAATACATAGAAAACAGAATAGAGGAGGAAGTATGAAGCAGAAAGAACAGGGCAATCTATAAGTAAGTGGAAGCAAGCAGTTCTCAGATTAGAAATACGTATAGTAATGCAGCAAGTGAAGGTAACATTAGAAATAAGGTTGAAAATAAATTTACAGTAAGATTTAAAAAACAAACTCGTTGCATTGTGTTCTGCCTTTTTTTTATTATTCTCAGAAAACACAGATGATGGCATGCTTGACAGCATGATTGAAGTTTTGAGGAAGTATTCTAATAATAGATCAACATTCATCACAAGTCTCCATGGCATATCCATGTGCAGAACCCTTGGTCTCAATGTGAGACTCATCAAATTGCTTAATAGGACACAGTACTTTGACCCCTTTTTCCTTTTAATAGGTGAAATGTTGGTCATTGAATGAAATTTAACATGTCCTTTTTAATACTGAACTGCAAAATCGACCTAATAAAATATTGAACAATTTAAACAACAAATGTGCATTACAGCACGGCATCAATCTATTACTCACTATGTAACACATGAATAAAAAGTAAAAAAAGGACGCATCCTTGTTTTCATCATATCCTTAATGCATGGTCTATCAAACAACATTCACTCATAATCTCATTCATTCCTTGTCTTTCACTCCCTGCTTCTAACATCCTCCAATAAAAAACAAAAAACAAAAAAGGTTGCTTTGTCGTTCATTAACCTAGAAATTGGAACACAAAACAGTGGAGGGCGACATTTTACACAGTTGACAATGCTTTGTTTTCAGAACCTTTAGAACAGTAACTAGGAGTCCAAAGCATAATAGGCAGCAACTAGGGCTTTGGTACAGCACCCTTTGCTAATTAGAAATAGAGCTTGAGTATGTAGAGATGCTAAATATGATAGGAAAGTTTTAAACAACAGAAAAAAAGCTCTGGCAATTGAAAACAAATTTTCTACCACATTGAGGGTCCCACTAGACTAACTTTAAGTCATAATAGTACAAACTAGCTACAAGGCTCAGTTGTATTTGATCCCTTTAAATTGAGGTCCAAGAGAACAATTACTATCTGAATACAGCCAGTATAAATAAAGAAGACACCTCCTTCTTGTAAAAAGGAGTGCAGCAATCAATAAATTTTTCATAAGAATCACACCTGAACCCAGATTTGAATGAACTGAATTGGTTTGTCTATTGCAGAAAATCCACTAAAACATGATATGGCTTAATTAGCACTGGTCCTGAGATTCTATAACTTAGCTACAGCCAAGAAAGCATGCCACTTAGCTTCTCTTCATGCTCTTAATTTTTGTAGAAGAGACAAGATTATTTTTGACTATCATCTTAAAACTTTAAATTAGATGAATGCCAAACTCCTCATTATGTTAAAAACATTGGATGTTCAAAACATTCAAGTTTTCGCACATCAATATTAGAGAACAATGAACAGGTTCCTTAAATCTGGATATTTTACAGCTTCAGTTAAGCCCCCTTCTATTGCTGGCTGACAATTTTTGTTTCTGCCTCACATAGAAATACTACTTTGGTTTCCGCTTAATTATTGAAACGGTTTGTGGTACGGCAATTTCAACACTTTATTACGGAAAAAGCTTGATAGATTCCAGCAGAATGAAAATTTGTCCCATCTAGCTTTATGACAAGAGGTACAAAAATAGCATAGATTTTGAACAAATTGATATGTGTGCAGAGGTCTGCTTTGGAATCTGATTACTTCCAGCAATCTGCCTTCTTATCTCCAGCGCAAAGGGAGCTGATCTTGGCCTTTCAAACTAATGATTGTCCATTTTCAGCCCTCCTGAATAATATACATACATACATTTACTTACATACATACATACATACATACATAAATACATCAGGGAACAAGAAAACCAAATAGACCAACCCTGTGGTTCATATCTTCATAACATATCACTATTTTATTATTTAAAGCTATGCAAACAATACTGTTTTCTTTTATATAGTATTTACACAAGTGTTGATATGTGAAGAGGCCACCAACTACTTTACATGCATGATAACAAATTAGACAGCAAATAAAGAAATAAAGGAATGGAAATATAAATGATACAGAAATGATTTGCATAGGTTTTGGCACATTTAGTCAAAACAACACTTGGTGGTACAAAGGTAAACTGAGAACAAGTATAAAAAACTCACAAATTGCTAGTGGCTCTCTTCAATCATATCCTCATCACATGCCTGGATACCAAAAGAGACAAAAAGAAAAAGAGAAAGAGAGGGGTAGAGAGAAAGAGAGATTTTTGATGGGTATACAGAGAAAAGGGAAAATATGAGATTGCTTATATGAGATGACTGCATCAAGCAGCATAACGGAACTACTGACCTACATTGTAGGCTATGCTAAATACTCTCTATACCGTATAATAACAGTATTACAAACCAATTCAATAAGTCCCTAAAAAACTGTCTAACATTTATAATAAATTACTATGCATTTGAATTTATTAAACTTTGTCAAACATAATATGTCTGCATTAATAGATTATGAATATCCAGTTTGGCATAAAATACATATTTTTACTCATACCTTCGACTCTCAATGGCTGGTTGAACAAAAATACAAAATGGAAACTTATTTCAAGGGCTGACGTTGTTGAACTGAGAGATACAAGATGTAGTATGAAAAAGTGTTTTACCATAAGAACAACAAATACAAGCAACTTCTAATGTCTTCATGTGACAATTCCCTGTCTAACAAGATTACTGACAGCACCCTTTGGAATGATTTGAACATAAATAATAGGGTATAAGAAATTGACTTATAAACCTAAGAATATTTTTGGTGAATCTCTGCTTTAAATTACATGCAATGCAACAATAAATGTCTTCACACTATCACTCTTTCTACAGCCAAAGGAGCATTGATAAATCTGAAGTACTTTGTCAATACTAAGCTTTCCCAAACCCCATACAATTGACAAAAATTGTCTTCACATGAATTTGCATATTAATTTTGTAGCTAGGCTGGAAGCCTCAATCATACTAAGTGCCAATTTTTGGCAAGCTGGACTGCTTTTCTAAAACAAAATCAGCAGTTACTACATGGACTTTCAAAAGTAAATGCATAGACACATGGAAACAAGTTTTGATTTTAAAAATAAATAAATGTATAAGCCTCATCTCAAATCATAACTGTTTCCATTTTCAAACTCATTGGTTTTGAAACGATTGTACATAGTCAAATGTACAAGAAACATAATCTATTTGATGTGTAAAACTTGATTACTTATTTCACATAGTTTATAAAAATATTATAGTTACCATTCTACATGCTTGTACTACACAAGACAAATACTTCATTAATATCAACAAAGGCCAACTAAAATATACCATAGAAAAAAGAAGTAGAGTTCACCGTGTCATGCAAAAATCTGTTGATGACTAAAAAATCATCAGTAAATTTAAGGTATGTCTAATATTCATACTGTCAGTTGGTAAAACAACAATTTTCACAACATAAAATCAAATTTTAACTTTTAAAACGGATTTCATAATTTCTCAAAAAACATGATTAAAGAAACAGTAAAATCTTTAACATTCCTAACATACACACTGTATAATGGACATTCATCACTCATGTCTCAAACACGAGATCTTTTTCTTTAAATAAAATGTCATAACTCATCCAATGCACTACACTAAAAACCATTCTTACAATAACAACATTAATTTTTTTAGTCATAGTAACACTTCACCGGCATCACACTACAACTTGAAATTATCTAAGTATTAAAAGTTTGCATGTTTTAGCTTTCTAATGCTGCATCACTTTAAGTCTCCCCACCTCACCACTTTTGGCTCTGCACTTCATTGTAAGTCTCATTGCGTCACATAAAACGATGACATAAAACGATGACGAAGCACAATACGGCAACTTAAATGTTAGATTTTGAGAAAGACACTCGGAGATGATTCTGTTCACTCAGTTGATAGTTGTGCATTTTCTGTAAAGAAAAGATGTCACATTAAATTATTAGAATGATGTTCCCTAGTTTAATGTAAACATAGAGCTTAATATTTAACTCACAATTAAAGCACTGACTGCTTCATCCATTGATGAAAGTTGTATGAGAGCCATCTTTCTGTCCTTCCTGAAAACAGAAAAACAGAAACATTGATAAGTCCTGATCAGTCATCATACAGCATAACACACACCTGTACACACAAGACCATACATACAAAAACAAATACAGACACACACACACAAGAAAAATACGAAATTGTTTGTAAAAGTGAATGTCATAGTAAGCAGCGCGTTTGCCCTAACATGAGCTCTCAAAATCATGATTACAGGTAACATCACAAAGCCAGGTACATTTACAGATAGGTATTAATGATTCTATAGGGTAAGATATATTGTACAGGCAACCTAAGCATGAAAAGATGGACGCACATTCAAATTTGTGTTCTTTAATTGCAATATTTTTTAGAATGTCTGCAAGGTGGATAAGGGTTGAGGGGCAACTTTAAGATATATTTCTATGTTTTGATGAAGTGTATGGGAGTTGGGGAAAGAATACTTTGGTAAGCTATGAAGCATTTTGTTTTCTATTGCTATTAGCTAAATTAACATTATAACACACCTCCCTCCTGTTCTAAAACATATTACAGTATGTGGTTTAACACAGATGATTCCAAAATTTTCTCAAAGTATGCACTTTGGCCTGCCTCCTCCGTAGCAAAACAAAAGAAAGGGTGTATGGAGTGGGTAGATAGTGAGGAGGATGATAAATTTTATTTGTGATGAGAGCAAATAGCAAACTACTAGCATAAGGCAGCCCTGGTCTGGCAAGCCAAAAAATTTGAGTTTTCAGTGTAATAATCATTCAGTTATCAAAGCCATGTCTTGTAAGGACATGCTGCAAATGTAAGCAAATTGATTAATACAGGCCAAAGCATTGAATTAGTCTTAGCATTTTACTTTTCAAATTGAAAAGCAAATTCAAGTGCATAAATAATAAACTTAGTATTGTGTAATATTTCTAAAACACTTAAGTATTTGAAATGCAAAATTTAATTTATCACTCAGCACACTGCACTCAAGGTTCCTTACAAGTCAGAAGACAACTCCAGGACTGATTCACTTGCATCTTCCTTCAGTAATTTACCAAATGACCTGTATGAGGAATTGGCAAAAGTAACAAATATTTTACTGTCTACATTTTTTGGTGGGGAGAAATAAGTTTCTATTCAGTTCGGTGCAGTGATACTGTTTCTTAAGACAAGCCAAAATGTTTGAAGCAAAATACTTACGGGAAAAACTTAAATCCTTTAACTTGAAAGCCATTCTTTGCAAAAGCTTCTGTAATCTCTTCTTCTGATACACTGGGCCTGAAATGTAGAAAATTAAGATAAACATCAAACCAAATGCCAAAAAAAGAGGAAATAATCCTTCAGATAATTATATATTGCTATTTGAGAAAGAAAAATGTACTAACGGAATGTTTGATAAGTGTAATGTAGCAGATGGAGGATATATATTTTGATAGTTCTTGGAGCCAGGCTTTTTGAAACGATGAAGTGGTGAAGTGGTATAGTCTTTAGTGAGGCCGGCATCAGGTTGGCCTTCTTTGGGTAATTGCACATTTAGGTGCTTGGACGGCATTACACGGATTTGCTTCCCAAACATTCGTAGCTTATCCATATGAGTCATAGCTATAATTAACAATAAATAAACAATTAAAAATACAAGAAAGAACAAATAGATTATTAAACTCCTTCAAGCAAATTAATTAACGTCTTACCTAAGTTTGCCTGATGTGGCTCAGCCATTTGAATAAGAGCACTGTCTTTCTTGTTATAAAGAATCTTTACGCGTTGTACATCCCCATATACACCTGCATGGCAAAAATAAATCACAAATTAAGTCCATTTCACCTAATATTTTTTTCAGTAGCATACATATAAACAATAGAGATTTCATATTGTCTATGTTACATTACTGATCAATGGGGAAAGCATGATTCATGAGTCAGTAGAATAGAAATAGTTTCAAGAATCCAAAAACAAAACATTATAAAAATTGTCGACAGAACTTGTTCCAATCCAAATCCAGAAAGTTGAAAAATGTTTGAAATCTAAAAATATAGGGCAACATTAATTATATGGATAGGGACTGTTCATCACTCACTACTACATTCGGGATGAGATCACAATGAGTACCATAGATTGCACCCTAATGGCCTTAGACATGACAAATTTCAAAATTCAGAAAAAAATAAGGACCTATGCCCTGAAGGTACAAAAACATGCATATTTTTGCACTCATGCATGAAGCACTGAAGCATCATTCACCCTTACAACACTCTTCCTGGATAAATATCAGATGAAAAAAAAGGAACAAAAGAAATGTTTTTAAAATGCCTCACTCTAGCAGAGAAGATTGTTCAAAATATGTACATTGATTACGGTCAATTGGTCCATGTGTTGAATCATTATGGGAACCACAGGTTTAAGTAAATAGCAATTCAACATATTTGAAGACATCATTGAACTTCATTGATCGTGAAGGCATGAAGCATATTTGAGAGATTGTGTTCCGTATTGATTTTAATTAAAAATTAGAAGTTGTAAAAATTAAAAAAATCTATTGAAAGTGATGAAATTTGTGAAAGAAAAGGCCAATATATTTTTAAATACCATTTTAGAAGTAAAATGGAGACATAAAACAGTGACATAAAAAATGACGGATAATGAAATTTGAACCGTGACACAAGTGAGATGAAGAGTATAACAGATAGAACAGAGTTAACTGTGGAGTCAAAGGATGAACAGAGAATCAAAAGTGTTAGCCTAAAACCTACAAAGCAAATTAGGGATTTGCTAAGGTGGCATGATCACAAACTAGGCTGGAGCATTTGCATCATCTACACAACACAAGATGTGATAAGTTGCTTTGTTAGCCCTTAGGTAATGCTAACAGAATCCAACACCATTTTCACTTCAGGTAATTATCCTACTGCTTAATATCAAAGTTGGTCCCATAAAAAGAACTAAGTAACATTTATGAATAGATAAAACAAAGGTAAAGATAATTTGAAATAATTGATAATACGGTGTCAAAATAAAAGTCACGGAGACTGGTATAGTCATCAGAAAACACAGTAAATAAAATTGAAACAGTGAAAATTGTGTGCAATAACATACCGAATAGGGTAAAGAGAGCATCAGGCGTGACCATCTACGAAGGGAGAGACAGCACAAGAGAGGCGTTGTCGGTTGGCAGGAGTGACACCGCCAGGAAGGCACCAGAAACGGAAAGAAAAACAAATACAAGAGAAACATTAGCTTTTGTTGTGAAAAATAAAAAAAAATATTAAAGACAGGCAGATATAGTTCCGCGTTTGATAGAGGTTTTGATAAATTGGAACTGGTTGTTACTAATGAGTCAGAAAATGGGAAGAGAACAAATAAAGTTTGGTCGCAAAGGTTTCAAAGCAAGTCTGTGAGTGAGTGAGCAAGCGAGTGGATGAGGTATGCATCTAACTGAAATTTCTAGCGCTCTCTGGCAAACACACACAAAAAAAATATAATTCAAATTCCGGTAAGGGTAAAGGAGTTTGTAAAGAGTTAATTTGAACCCTTATCTTTCAGCAACAAAGGGAAATATAGAATGTTTAAATTGCAAAGTAAAGCACATTTTCCTGCATACTAACTAGGCAAGCATAATAACTCTTGAAGACAAATGTCTTAACCAAAATGAAAGTAACTAAATTTAAATTTACACTTGTCTCAATTTGTAGAATGTAGATGATTGTACACTGAAAGAGTGTTTCATTATGATTGAGTCTACATTTGACAAAATGTAAAATATAAAGAGAGACTGAATTCATAGAGGACTAATTTCATCTACTATATCTACACATTATTTAAACCAAAAACGGTTTGGCAAATATGATTTGAAATCTAATTTTGTTGTGGGAAGAAATGCGCAGGCTTCTATCTACAAATATAGGTGCAAACCGGCTAAGCTACTGGAGTCACTGAATTCAAAATTAAGTATGCTTGAGCAGGTGCACAAGCACTCACTCACACAGACTCACTCTGGAATGTTCATGAGTTTCCTTGCACTTCAAATTCTAACATATGACATCATATCTACTCTACGATTATGACCTCGGAGATCTGACGGATAAAGTTTTTGACAGCATTAAATCAACTACTTTCTATCGCAACAAGTACACTGACTATTTTACAATCTAGCGCTAGAGACCTTAAAATGACAAGAGTAAATAAAATACTTGAGCTGTTCCCAAATAGAACCAAGTAGCCCCCAAAAATGTATCACCCTCACAGTTGAATGTTTCATTCATCTTTAATCTTCAGATTT
>NW_026267282.1:591241-593191 GCF_000697945.3 Frankliniella occidentalis | reverse complement strand
AGTGTATCTCCTGAAAATGATAAAACAAAAGAAAAATCAAAAGAGAAGGGGAGGTCAAGATCTCCTTCAAGAAGTCCCATTCGAAGCAGTACAAATGAATTAAGTAGTGGTGCTAGCAATGGTAGACGATCTCCTATTTCAGCAATGCGAAGACAAACAAAAGCATCATTTAGGCGCTCAAGATCGAGATCAAGATCACAATCAAGATCTTGCTCACGGTCACGGTCTCGGTCTAGCTCACGGTCAAGATCAAGGAGTCCTCCAAAACACAGCTTAGAACGAGAGAGAAGCCCCACTCCTCCTTCATTTCTGTATGTGTCATTTAACTTTATATATTTTATTCAGATTTTTAGTTCTATAACATTGAGTTATCATGTTACTGTTAGAGTTATCTAATCTAATAAGAAACATTTGTGTTTCTATAGTGGTTCAACATATGCGAAGACTGCAACTGAGCGATTGGATGAATCAAACAAAGGACATCAAATGCTCAAGAAGATGGGTTGGGGTGGTGCTGGTCTTGGTGCAAAAGAACAGGGTATAGAACAGCCTATATCAGGAGGCGAGGTAAGTTCATATTGTTTTTCGACCTTCATCCTCACTTTACTTCTCTACGTGAAGATGAAATAACAATTTTTATGCTTGGTATGGTGCTAGTTAGCTTAAAAAACTGTAATACACATAACCATTTACATGATCAAACTAGTAGTCTGCTCTTTTACTGTCATATCTGAATGGTGGCATGCTTTGTAACCGTTTGTAACTGTGGGAATGCTCATATATGTATTTGGTCACTTTAGGACTAAAATAAGAAAAAAAAAATAGTGCAAGTTATATTAAGAAATTGCAAAGTGAGCTGAATCATACTGCTTACACCATACCAGCACAAGTAATGAATAAGGTCTCTTCCTTATAAAGTACATCAAACATATTTGATACAGTGTCATTTAACTTACCTCTTTTTAGCCCGCCCTTCTGCTTTGAAAAAGCTATCCAGCGGGCTTATGCAAACGACCTCGTGTGTGTCTGTCTGTGTGTCTGTCTGTCTGTTCCACTAGAAGGAGATGTGCTAGAGACTTGTTTATTATTTTTATTTAATTTTTGTCTAACTGTTTAAAAAGATTTTTTCTACCTTACCACTAATGGAATTTTGTGTCATTTCAGATTCGTGACAGAAATGATATGTACAAGGGAGTTGGAGTAAATTTAAATGACCCATATGAAAACTTCAGAAAAAATAAGGGTCAAGCTTTTATTTCAAGAATGAAGGCAAGAGCAGAGGAAAGAATCTAGATGCACTTGTTGTAAATAATTACAGGGGTACAACACCCTGTATTTTGACTCTATGTTATTCAAGTTGTAAAGTTTTATGTGTCTTCTCAAGTATTAAAGCTGCTTTTTATGGATGACAGTACAAAACAGCTTTAGTTTTATGGTGAAACAATGAAATGCTGAAAAAGGACAGTGGCCTGTCCTGTTAAATTTGCAATAAAACAAACTGTTATAAAAAAGACATTTAGTTATTCTCATTTTTCAAGAGCCCCATAGCCCATGCAGACACTACAAACTCCTTATTTGTTAAAAAGGGGGGTAGCTCACTTTCTCTCTAGAGTTCTTGAGCTCGTGAACTTCTCGACAGAGCACTCATGCCACTCAAAGGTATTTGAAGTAAGGTAATTTTTGGAATATCTCGAAAACCGTACGTTCTGGCCCAAAAATGAAGACTTGGTTCGGTGCCCTACATCCCTACATACCGAATGGAACACCACGTCCCTGTTTGTAGCTACACGATTGTAGCTACAGCCGACAGTGCCCGAGTCAGCTTAAACTAAACCGTCTATAGACGAATTCATTACTTCCGCCAATGCTAGAATATCAACCAGAAGTAAACTGCGCTAAGAATTAAAGCGAAAACGAAAGATATCAATGCCTCTCCGAAGCTCTCGCCTT
>NW_026267282.1:575918-578386 GCF_000697945.3 Frankliniella occidentalis | reverse complement strand
ATAAAAATAAATCACAGATGTGGGTTTTTGCTATGCACATACAGCGCACATTGGTGCGACTAACGCCCAACCGGGAATTGGAGGAAAACGTTGCGGTGCGTCTCCTCCTGTCATGATCCGGTTTTATCCAAATGTCTGAAGACGCAGGTGGGCACGCCCTGAAACCGCTTAGTACGTACCTCCTCATTCAAGTTGCTGACGAGGAGGACGCAGGAGCCACCGGGCTGGCCGGTTAACCGCAGACCCGCGGCACCCAGGGCGTTGGCTGCGCCAGGGAGGGAGAATCCTGCCAAAGGCATGCCGGCGGCTGCTGCTGGAACAAAAGTAGGTGCGCGTTAGTGTCGATGGCCCGGACCTGTCGAGGGGGAAATGGGCCGTTTGAAACCTCCCGCCAAACAGCAGCCTGGAGACTTTCCATACACATGAGACGTCTTCAGGTTAATGCAGGCACTACCCCACGCTGGCTGCCCTCCCCACCCTGTCTTGCACCTTACCTCCAACAGCGGAATTGCCGTACGGCCCCGTCAGCGGGGACCCCAAGCCGTGCATGGCGGCGAAGGGCGAGGCCAGCACGCCCGCTGCACCTGCTGGAAGAACACACCGAGGTGAGTACACCGGGCCAGTGGGACGGGGCGAGGGGGGAGGAGAAGAACCAGGAGAACCATCTCGCTTGGTTGTTACCCACTCCTAAAGGTTGCGCAAGGGGAAATATTTGCACGAAATCAAGTCGCTTTTCAATTCTTTCCACCCCTCCGCAATAGCAACGTGGGAAGAAAACGCCTTAGGGAAGAAGAAAAAAACAAAGGGACAAAAGGGACACAAACAAAAGAGGAGAAGACGCAGGCCAAAACTGAGGGGGGAGAGGGGCAGGGGGCACGGCTCCCCCTGCCGCTTCATACTCTTTAGCATAGTGCAAGCGAAGCACTGGGCCTCGCCAATTTGAATATCTCAAATGCTCACGCTCGCGGCTCTTAACAAAATGGCATAGCATCACTTTATGGGACCTCTCAGCTAACTTTGACAAACTTTCGTCCGAAGTATATGTAGGGGAGTACTGTCACAGAAAAATTAAAATCCAGCCGTTGCAATAATCCCAGCAATAATGACGGTTTATTACTGTAGGATGCCGGACAAAGGGATAGATATCCTATCAGTCATTACTGCCGAGATAAATTGATTCAGTGATTATTAGCGAAACAAAATAACAACGAAAACGTCAGTGTTTCCGTTTATTTCTGCTAGGATTTAGATTCCGCTCCGGAAATGTCTCTTTGGTACTAACCTCCTAGGCCGGCCATGCCCAGTCCCAGGGGCCCGAGCGCACCCATCGAGCCCATCTCCATGCCCGCGTCACCAGTGGGCAGCCCCGGGTTGGTGTAGTCTCTGCTCTTGTCGTTGTTGTACTTGACGTTGAGGTTGCTGAGCTTGGAGTACTCGATGCGCAACGTGCAGCACGAGTTGTAGATGTTCTGGCCGTCAAGAGACTGCGGGAAAAGAATGGATCAACACGTTAGTCCCCCACACACGAGTAAGGCGCCTGCGAACGCGCGAGTAGGCAACCCGCGCGCCGCCGGAGCATCGCGCGAGGCTACACTGCCTGCCGTCGGGCGCCCCGCGACCCGACACGAGCGAAGAGTACACGGCACAGACACTGGCACAGTCATCACGAGCACAGGCCACAGAGTGAAACACAAATAAGAGAGAGGAGGGAAACGAGTGTCAGGAAAAAAAATAGACTTCAGCTACGGAAAGTACCAAAGCGGCCAACAAATGAGAAGCTAAACAAGCTCGTGATGGTGATGATAACTGATTGGTTTGGCGGCACGCCCCCGGACCCTGGACCCGGGCCGCTACTGCACCTGCCCGTCGTGCCCGCCACCACAGCAGCCCCTATCTTTTTCTGCACCACCCGGCCCGGCCCGGCGCGCTCCGTCCCACCCACAAAGAGGCCCTGAATACGCCCGTGGGAACCTAATTGACTATGACAGATCGGCCCACTCCCAGGCCCCCCTCCCTCCCTCCAACACACACTGCTGCCCCTCCCCCCCAGCCGCCCCCATTTTCGCACAGGGAAGCGCATCGCACGGCAAGATTCTTCCCCCGGCCTGACCGCCGCTATCGGGCCTCGCCACACACCTTGAGACGCCCGCTCAAATAATGGACGCAACACTTCCCTCCCGGAGCATATTCCCGTCTCCCTTTCCGCCCTCATAATCGCGGCACGCCAGCGGGAGATGGATGTTGGGGCGAGAGCGGGGATTGCAAAGGCATTTTGCCCTTTACTAAAGCCCACCCCCCATGCCCCTCCCATTCACCGTCTGCTCCGCACCGCCGCCGCCGACCTGGTTTCGTTAATATAATTTTTTTTGTGTATTTTATTTTAAAATCCACCCTCGCTCCGCTTGGGCCGTTGTGCTGCGGTCGGGACAGTCAATTTATCTTCCCTCGCGGCAGTCAAACTGAATGTG
>NW_026267282.1:570271-574928 GCF_000697945.3 Frankliniella occidentalis | reverse complement strand
TCCCCGCTCCACCTCCCTCCTCCCCCTCGACCTATAACCACCAATACTTTCCCACCCAACCCCTAATTTTCCCCTTGCCACAAAGTAGAGAGCGCCCCGACTGGAAGCGTATTGAGCTGAGCCTCGAACGACTGCAGTTGGGTTACAACTTCGCCGTAATCAAAAGAAGAACGCCTGTCGCGGCCGTCGGGGCGCAAAGGGTGGCGTGGCATGGCGTGGCGGGGCGTGGCCTGCCGCCTGCTGCCACCGACTCGACAACGACGTCGCTAAGTGGCGACACAAGCGCCCCACGGTCTGGCCTTCCCTCTGCTCCCCCTTCCCTGGCCGCGCCCCCGCTGCGCTTTTCGAATCCACGACAAGTTTTCCGGACGATAAAAAGTAACAGCGGTCGAGGACACGCGCGGGGTTGCGGGAGGCGGGGCGGGCGGGACGCGGCGGGGGTTGGAGGGGCGCAAGAGCTGCTCGGCACAACAAGTAGTTACGGCTGAAGAACCAGCGACGCAATCGGGCGATAAGCGGAGCGCCACTTGTCGCTCTGCGGCTAATCAGCCTTCCTTTGCTCCACACAGCTAACGTCATATTTTTTTTGTCGTCGTCATCGTCGTCTTGGCAGTGGTTGTTGTTATAAAAGACGACGGGGGCGACGTCGAGGGGAAAGGCGATGTACAAGATAAGGGGTGGAGAAAAAAAAAGAGGTGAGGGAAGAAGGAAGGAAGGGGTAGAGTTTTCCCGCGCAGAGTAACGCGACAGCGGGACGCGCGCAAAGCGTGTCGCCTGCGTAGATTATGCGGCACTTAAACCGCAGCAGTGATACTAACAGGGCCGTGTTTACAAACTAAATTGCTGCCCCCACCCCTCCCCACCCCGGCTCTCCCACCCCGCCGATCAAAAGGGCGTTAGGTCCTTTCCCTGCGGCCCCGGCCCCGCGCGCCCCGCTGCCCTCCCGACGGCCCGGCCGACTGACCCCCTACCCTACCCTGCTGCTCCTGACTTCGGTACTCCGCTGTTTCGCAGTCAACTCACCAGTTTGGCAGACTGTGCTGTGACCACGTCCGGATACTGAATAAGAGCTTGGAAGGAGTCTGAAACAGTTTTACGACATGCTTAGAGATAGAGAAAGACACTACGTACAACGTACATTACAACAAAAAAGAGGTGGATTAGCGAGTCCCAAGTTGAAGAGGTACAGGAAACAGAACACAGCAACTTTCGAGTGGGGGACTACTCGATAATGAAATTAATATCTTGAAAATGATAAAAATGACGTTGGAAACACGAAAAGCGTACAGAAAGTACAGAAAGTCACATCTAAAGAGGTCTATTCGGGAGCAAAAGAGCAAGAACACGGAGAGATTAGGTACCAAACACCCGAAAAGAAAAAAAAGAAAACTTTCACAAAATCTATCAGTTTTTGGATTTTACTCTCTTTAACTGTCTTGAGAACGAGCCAACCCTCTCCAACAGAAAACAAGGTTCCTCTCACTTACTGTTTTTGGTAAAGGTGACGATCTTCAACACCTTGCCGAACCGCGAAAATAGCTGCAACATAAAACAAACACCGCATTAATTCCAACCCTTGTCTCAACTTTAACGAAGTACACCACGCGACACTTATCAATTATCGCACGTGATTATCCGTCAGTCAGGGCCCTTACGAGCGCACCCCTCTCCTGCGTAGCCCCCAATCTCTCCCCCGCCCTTTCTCCTCACACGCACACACACGCACACGTGCACACACACGTGCACACACACGTGCACACACGCGTGCACACACACCGCACGCAGGAGCCGCCCCGCCACAGCAGAGGACACCGGGACCACCAAGGCAATTTAGCATACCGGAGCGGTTTCGCCTTGAAATGGGATCTCCAGAGCGTAATACCTAGCAATAGCAGCCCATCACCACCCCAGCCCGCCCCGCCCTACCTTCCGATTAGACTACCTCTGCTCGTTGGCAGCGGGGCACGAGCTGGCGTGGACCTGAAGGGGGTGGGAGAGGGAGAGAGAGAGAGATGGAGAGAGCGACGCCAACTTGGAAATTAACGTCAGATTCACTAGTTCATGCCGAGTGCATAATACGGTTGGGGATCTCTCCGGGGGAGTCTCAAACCACCGCCCGCCCACGCCCACTCCCGCCCCCGGCAGCGCGACTCTCCCTCCCACCGAGTAATGAATTCCACGAAAGAGATATAAACTCCCAATTTGAAACCCAAACCTAAACCGGATTGCATACCTGCGGGACCTTCGGGGCCACGGGGGCGGCGCTCGCCTGTGTCAACTCACTTGTTGGCTGCGCGCCGCTCGGCTCGGCCACGGCGCGCCGCTCCACAAACTCGACCGGGATTAGCCAGAGAAAGGACCTGCCGCGCTCGGGGAGGAGAGGCTGAACAGAGGAGCCCGCCCCGCCCACCACCTGGTGCACACAGCAGGGCGCAACCTGGCTGCAGCGCCCCTCAAACCAACCCGCCCGGCTCCACCCCGGCGCCGCAGTGGCGTAGGGATGGACCGGGACCGAACAAAAGCTCCAGAGGTGAGCGGGAAATAGAGAAAGGTGATGGGGTCGCAGACCTTCACCCCACAACCCTCTGCCTCTCTCGCGCTCCCGAACACACTGGGTGCCGCTCTCGCCCCGTCTCTCTTGGTTACGCCACTGCGCCCCCACGGCACGACTCAGCGCGCCCCAGAGTGCCTCACGGCCGCCCCGCCCGAGCTTTCCAAACCGAACGGCCAATCTACGCCGTTAGAGCGGCGTGGCTCGGCGTAGCGTAGCTCCGGGGGGAGTGTGGTCGGGGCCGAGCCCGGGCTGAGCCGGGGCGCGCGGAGGTGTGATACCAACACCGAGACCTGCTGCTACCCACTACGCTAGAAACCCCTGACCGAGGGGTACTTCAACTTCAACCTACACACACATATTCTCTGTTTTCTCTAGATATTTCTTGATTTTTCTTCTTTTATCTGCTGTTTTTAGACGATCCAGTCTATACCAGCAGGTTTGGCGCGCGGGGGAGCGGTGCGTTATGCTTCGTCCCAACTTCCCCCCCGCCCGCCAACAATCAGTACTGTGCGCTAGGCCACGCCCCATCCAGGGGCCCCCAGCCCCACAAACAATATACACACAACACTCTTCCAAGCCTGGCCTGCCTGAAGGTGGCCCAGGCCAGGGCACAGGGCCGCCGAGACCTCGACTCCAACGAGGAGCACCTCTGGTTGCTCGGTCTGATTTTTCCTTCATTATTTCCACTATTTCCACTCTAATTTTTTGATTTTCTCCTACTTTTTTCTGATTTGGAGGGTGTACACTGATTTATTCGAGTGGCGTACCCCTCGGCCCCAAGCCTGACTCGGCGGGCGAGCCCCTGGCTGGGCCGGCCGCTCCTCGAGAACTCGCCACCGTTCACGAGCGCCGTCCTGGAGGTCCTAGAGCCCTGGCGAGCGAGGCGCGAACAAAGCGCATTATGACCGCGCCGCACACCGTGATGGACGGCACAGGGATGGCGGATGCCCCCCCCCTCCCAACCCCTCCCCGCAGCACCAACTTGCTGACCCATACAGGTATTCCATTACGCTGTCGTCCGAAATTTCAGACAGCAGCTTGCCTTTCTCTCCCCTTCCCTCTCTTTTCTCCCCCTCGCTCTCACTCTCCCTCCCTCTACCTTCCTTTGAGCCGGCGGCCCCCAAGCCCCACCGACCTACCTCCCTTTTCCCTTCAAGGATGCCGGCCACATCTATCATCATTAGCGAGGCACTTGCCCCGTCTCGGACCGGCCTCGGACCCAGCCGCAGCGGGTCCTGCCCGGCCGGCCTAGCCCAGCCACACCGGCCGGCCCTGCGCCATCCGCGCCGAGGGCCTCGCTGTCGGCCTCGGTGCTGACGCTTACCCCCGCCGCGCAAAGGACGGCAACGTGAGGACCCGGACTGGGAGATATGAGGGATTGTGGCGCAGCGGGAAAAACGGAAGGCATCTTTTCAGATGGTGGTTGCCCATTCCAACGGGGTGGGTAGGTGGGCCTCTCTCGCCGCGGAGGGCATCCTCCCGGAGGCAAGGAAGAAGGGCACCCGGAAGTAAGCGGGGGTGGTCAACGCGGTAGTGGGGACGGGCGCCGTCAAACGGATCCCATCTCGGCCATACAGCGTGCGGTAGGGCGGGTCGGGTACCGTTCGCGCCAATTATACGCCCTGCACGATCCGCCTGTCCGGGACCTGTCCAGGGGGGCGAAAGGCGCTTAGGGGGCGAGGCCTGCGGCAGGAGCAGCAGGAGCGGTAGGACCAGCAGAGCAGGTCCGCCTCGCGGCCTGCGGCCTGCTGCGGGGACCGGACGGGACGAGCGGCCAAATTGATGGATTACGGCGGATCCCACATGACCAGCGACAGGGAGGACGGCGCCCACCCCGGTCGGTCCGGTGTCGGCGGCCGTCGCACTCGGCTGGACCTGTGCGGCCTCTGCGCGGCCTCGGCACGGCCGACCAGGAAGGGGAGTGAGGCAGACGCACGTAAGGCCGATTGCCAAGTGTTTGCCGCCCTCTCCCCCTCACTCACGTTCGCTGCCGCCCCCTCCCCGTCGTAGAGTCGCGGGGCCTGCTGCTCCCGCTGCTCCGAGCGGCACGTACCGCACGCCGACGCCGGGTAGGGACCCCACCCCGCCTGCCTTGCCCTGCCC
>NW_026267282.1:564082-570221 GCF_000697945.3 Frankliniella occidentalis | reverse complement strand
CCCCGCCCGCCGCAGTAACGACCCTCGTCAATCTGCTATACCTGAAATGGGGCGGATTTGCCGAAGCCATCATGTATGGGCAGCGGCCGCGAGTGAGCGGGACGGACGATGCGAGGCGAGCGATCGGCCTGTGGGTCGTTAGGCGGCGGGAGGGCGCGGTAATGGACGCCACGGCCGCACGACGGGGTCCGTCGGACGGGCGGTAGCGGCGGCGGCAGGGAGGGCGACATTAGCCGGCGCCCGCCCAAACACAACCGCGGGAAAAACAGCTGCGAGCTGCGGCGTGCAAAGATACCACCGAGGCGCCCACGCACTCACGCGAGCACGCCGCCCAACGACCGCAACCGTGTTCTAACAAAGTTCGAGTCGTTTGGAATATCAGCGGACACGGCGGCGCGGGCGGGAGAGCAACATCGACCCGGCCGGCGGCCAGGCAGGGGCCCTGCAGGGCCAGCCCAGCGCGCCCAGCGGGCAGAGGGAAATGTTTCACCCCGTCCACGGGCGAGCGGTCGCACCGCACCCTGCTGCCGCCCCCGCCCTCCCCTACCCCGCTCCGGCCGCACAGTCAGGCTGTTGGCGCCGACACGCCTTGCGCCCGGGGCCGCCCCGCCCCCGTTGTAGTCGAGGTTAATTCACCCACTAAGCAACTAGTTTCTCTCCCCGGGCCGAACCCCCTGCAGCCGGCAGTAGCAGTAGTAGCCCGGCCCATCTCACCCACCCCCTAGTTTGACCGCAGCCGCCACAGAATCGGGGCGGGCGGGGGGCGAGCGGGGGCGGGCGACCAAGGTCCAATGCAACCGCAGAGAGGGACGGCACCGCTGGGGCGGGCGGGACGGGCCGCCGGGGCGGAGGGGTCGGGAGGGAGTCACTCCCATTACTATCACGGCGGGGATGAATCAATCCCAAGTGATGGCGATGGCAAAAACACCCCCGGGGGCGGCTTACACTCTGGGGCACTCACCTGATGCAGCACGTCCAGGGTGACGGGGTACACCATGTGCTCCACGATGACTCTGAGCACGGTGTTGGGGCCGCCCTGCACCTCGTTGGGCGTCGAGCCGGAGAGCGCCTGGGCAGCCTGGAGGGCGGCCTGGGCCGACGCGTTCTGCAACACAGGAAGAAAGAGAAAAGGTCAAGTCGGGGCGAGAAAAAAGAAACACAATTTGTGGAAGGGAAGTGTGCGACAGCAATCAACGCCCCACGGGGCAGACGGCGGCAGGGGCCGGGGGCGGAGAGAAGGAAGTGACTCTCTCCTCCCCGCATCCTGCACTAAACTGAAAGAGCAGGCGGGCGGCGCGGTGCACCCTGGCGGTTATGCAGCACCGCGCCAGGCGTGCGGGCGGGTGGCCTACGCGCACGGGGCCTCCACAGGCCGTTTAGCAGACTCCGGCCTCCGGCCCAGCACTCTGTCCACGACCTCCACCTCCGGCTCCCTCAGACATTTCCGCGGCACGTGGTCTCATCGCCGCGGCCCTAAAACACCGCCGCCCTGGCCTCAGGGCTCGCCACCGGGCTGGCCGGGGCGGACTGCAGGTGCACCGGGGAGGGCCGGGCCGGGGGTCATAAAGACCGCTAAGGGCATCCACGAGGAATCGAGTCCAAATTCCAGGCGCAGCGCGCGCACCGAACGCCGTAAAAGCGAATTCGGCACCGTAAACCGCACGAGCCCTGGCGAGCGAGCGGCGCCACCCGGACACCGCCGACTGCATGCCAAGCTCTGCCCTCTCCTACCACAAAAAAATAAATAAAAAATAGAATAAAATAAAGAAATAACCACGAAAAAATCATAACGGCTTGAGGCAGTAACTTGGTGTAACGGCTATGGACCCGCGAGCGTTAGGCCGCCAAGGCCACGCTTACACCCTTGTGTCCTCGCGGTCCCCTCCCACCTCCCCCTCTTTTTGTATTGGTCGTCAATAAATTCTTAAATTCTTGGATTCCTCCCCTTCCTCTCCTCCCCTTACCTCCCTCCCTCCTCTCATATAACTCTTTATTACACTAGTACTACTACTACTACTACTACTACACGTGCGACCATATCATATCGTGGCAAATATGTTGGGCAAATAATGTAAGGAGCGTCCTGAGCAAACGCTATCCGCAGAAGGCCGCAGGGGCGGGTCAATAGCGAGCACATCAAGGGCCCGGGTCAGGTGGGGCCTGCGCGGGGCGGGCGCACAAGTGGGAGAGAGATAGAGCCGGGGAAAGACTACACGAGTCAGGTGCCCGAGTGGGGGGCGGCGCGGGGACACGAGAGAGGAGGAGCGAGGAGAGAGGGCGAGAGAGAACGAGAGGGGAGATTGCGAGCGCAAAGGTACAGCCGGATAGAGATGACAGAGATGAAATACAGAGGGGCGGGGCGAGGAGCGGCGGAGTCGGTCCCGTAAGACATGGATGTGGAGAGGATTATTCTGGCCGTAAGGAGCACGGCCACAAAAGCCTGATGAAGGAAGTGAAATCCCCCGCCTCCCTTTGCTCGCCAGCTCTCCCGCTCGGCTCCCCCGCCCCTCGCTCCACCTGCACAGCCGCTCCACTCCCACACAACACTCAAGCAGTGCAGGGGGGAGCCGGTCGCGCCGGGGCGGCAGCGGCGGGGGGTTGCCACGACCTGTGTACACGTCGGCAAAAATTGAGTTTTCCTGCTGAAGCGAAACATAATCCCCGTGATGGGCGCCGGAGCTCCAAGCGCCAGCTTGCTTTAGCCTGTTGAGGAGCAACATGTGGTCTGGGCTGAGAGGCATACGTGTGTGTGTGTGTGCCCGGCCCGGACGGGGCCTGCCGCCGCAGCAGCCCGAGCAGCGCTTCCTGATTTCATTCCGCGCACCGCAGCTGCATCTCAAAGGCGTGGAGCAAACGTGTTACGGGGCTGGGAGAGGCTCCCCGCTCACTCCTCGCCACGCTCACTCACACTCTCTGTGTATTTCTCTCTCTCTCTCTCTCTCTCTCTCTCTCTCTCTCTCTCTCTCTCCCTCTCTCT
The DNA here is from genome assembly GCF_000697945.3 of Frankliniella occidentalis. NCBI lineage: Eukaryota > Metazoa > Arthropoda > Insecta > Thysanoptera > Thripidae > Frankliniella > Frankliniella occidentalis. The sequence continues at coordinate 567,244 of NW_026267282.1, read as the reverse complement.
CGCGCCCGCCCTAAGTCCGTGCTTAAATAGCAGACCATCAGGGCCGCGCTCCTTCCTTCCCGTGACGCTGAGCCGGGCGAGGCCCGGCAAAGGCCGCTCGTCTCGTCTCCGGCGATGAAAAAGGACTCGTGACAGAAATACACGGCGGCGTGGCGAGGCGTGGTGGGGCGTGGCAGGGTAGGACGGGGAGGGGCGGGGCGAGGGGTCGCCGCCAGTGTTTCATTATGGATACGAATGGCCCTCTCAGCGTGTCCGTTCGCCTTCCCCGCGGCCATTCGCGACAAAGCGGATATGGAGTCCTCCCCTCACCCCCCACCCCCCGCTACGCGCCGCCACCCCACACGACGACATAAAGCAGAACGTTCCAAATTATCATCAGAGCTCGTCTCGAGCACCCGGGCGTGCAAAAAACACACACGCACACACACATAAAACACTCAAAAAGAAACCGACTCACACTATGGCGTGCCAACGACCAGCGGCAGAGCAGGGAATAGGACACGCGAAAAAGGAAAAGGAAAACGTCATCAGTGTTTGAACCCACGAACGCGAGTCAACCCCCAGGCGGAGGGTCGGCCAGGGGGGAGAGTCTCGGGGGCCCGACCCAGCCCAGCAGCGGGCGGGTGGACGTGACGCCATCGTCCTTGCTGACCCCTCCCGGCCAGCCCAGCTGGCATCTGCCGTGCCAGGGAGGAGGAGGAGCAGGGGAGGCAGCTCAGTCCACAATCCCTCATCGGGGGGCGACCGTCCAGGTGAGCGAGGCAACAAATGACAAAATAAACCAGACACGCAGACAGTCGTGGGCCGGCGCCACCTGTCTCGTCCTGCGTCACAAATCTCTCAAGGCCTCCTGACCTACTTCTTTTCTCCTTTCAAAAAAACAAAAACGAAACAAAAAAACGCGTCGCAGCACTTTTATAGTACTACTACTGCCACCGCCCCCTCTTTTCCGTCTTTCTTTTCCACTGGCTGCTCCACGAGGATCCCGAGGCGGCAGAACGGAAACATATTCCCCACCTGCTTTGTAATGTTATGGCCGCGGCCGACAAGAGAAGAGAAAGGCGAAAGAGAGGGTGGTTGGAGAGAGGGAGAGAAAGAGAGAGAGGAGAGGAGAGGGGAATGGAGAATGGAGAGGGAGTGCGAGGAAGAAGAGACTCAGCATGTGGCGTGGGGCAGCGGCACACAGACCGGGGGAGAAGGAAGGGGGGCTGCACAGCACAGCATGCGGCTCATTTCCGGCCACACCACCACCCCTTTGTTTACCTTCTTGCACGTTTTTCTGCCTTTACTTTTCCTTGGCCGACGCGGCCCTGCCGTGCGCGCCAGCAGCCACTCCCGCCCCCCACTGCCCCCCCGCAGGCAATCGGTCTCCATTACCGCGACGAGGACGGCGAGGTCGAGGTCCTTGATGCAGGAGCGGGCAGGAGCGACCCCGCCGCGGCCCAGTCACCCGTTCAACATTTCAGGAAGCCGGCTGGCCGGGGCAGAGAGGGGGTGAGGTGGGGCGGGTGGGTACGGGGACGCGCTGCCAACGGCTGGCTGGCTGGCTGGCGCGAGCCGAGGCCGGCGCGGCAAGGCGACGGCGGGCGGCACCAACAGCTCGGCTCACCTCTGCCTTATTCAACATTCAATTCCGCCTAACGGTATGGGGGAGGCGTTTGCGCGCACCCCGTTATCGAGCAGCGTGCTGCTCACGGCGTTCATCACGGCCCTCCCCTCCTCGACATCCTCTCCTCTGCCTCCTCATCCTGCAGCAGCCGGCGCCGCTCCCCGCCCCGCCACACCCCCGGCCGTGGGATGAGGCCTTGAGGCGCGGCGGGGCGTGGCGGGGAGGCCCCCACGGGGGCGCTGAGGACGCAGCCAAGGAGAAAAGGGCAGGAAGCAGCGAGCGGGGGGGATGGAGAGATGGGGAGGAAGAGCGGGGCGAGAGGCCGTATAAGGGGGAAGACTTCGCGTCTCCATCCTCCTCCTGTTCGTCACGGTCGTCCTCGGCTACCGTCCCCGGATCGACTCCACATCTTTATTTTCCGCCGGCCGCTCCCGCGCGCCCGTCACGTGGGACAGCTAACGGGACCCTACCGCGCGCGCGGCCCCGGGTCGGTCCTGCCGACCGAGGCGATCCCCGAGGGGGGTGGATCGGGGTGGATGGCATCATTAACACAGGCCAGCGCGCTAACCGCCACGCTCCGGCGCGCCCGCGACGCCAAGGAGCAGGCGGCGTGGCGTGGCCAGAACCTGGGGGCGGAGCGGCCACTTGGAAGGCGCGACTTTCAGCAGCGGCGGTGACGTGGAGCGCGAATTAGAGACGGATTGGAAAACTGGCGAGGGCGCGAGGCGGGGCGGGACTGGCCGGGCGCTCTTGGAAGAAGCGACAGAGGGGGAGGGGCCGGGCGCTGACCAATCAAGCTGCAGCGGGGGACGGCAGCTGGCGCCACAGGTGGGGCCGCATAATGCAAACATCAGCCAGCCGCTGCATAAGGGCCGGCGCCACGCCTCAGCCGCACCAGGCAGATGAGGTTCAGCAAAGTGGCAGCGCGGCAAGTGTGGCTTCAGCCGGCACATTCGTGTATCAGTGTGTGCGGTAGTGTGTGTCTAAGCAGCGGGGGGACAAAGGGAACACACGCTCGGCGACAGACAGACAGATCAGCGAACAACCGCTGTGTATACACACATACACACACACCTAGGGGAGAGGGCACAGTAGTAAGTACACGGGTCCCCGCTCCCCTGCGCGCCACTTAAGCGATTTAAGCCCCCGTGCCGTATAAAGGAAGCCCTAAGCGGCCCAATTGCAAAGAAAACTTTGCGCCGGCGGTGGTGGCACTGCAATCACAGAGATATGGTCTCCCCTCCTCCCTCCCTTGGCGGTCCCTCCTCCCTCCGGGCAACCCTAGCAGCAGCACCCTCAAACAATCTCCCCCTCTCCCTCTCCCCTTCCCTATTAACTTCCGCCGGCTTCCCCTCAAACTATCCTCTTACCTGGCCTACATATTCCAGGCCCGGCCCGGTTCCCCTCCCCTCAGACCGGGCCCGACGCCACCACCGACCCCGCCACAACAGCAGAACTTAGCGTCTGATACCATTTTCATTAAATAAGGACTTTTCCCCGCGGGGCCGTGCGGGCCGGCCGATGTAGCGCGGTCTGGGGAAGGGGGACGGGGG
>NW_026267282.1:552109-558582 GCF_000697945.3 Frankliniella occidentalis | reverse complement strand
AGAGAGAGAGAGAGAGAGAGAGAGAGAGAGAGAGAGAAGCGGGAGATATCAGGTGAAAAAGAGAGAAGGTGCGGCAGAGAGCGAGCGAGAGCAAGATAGGGACGAAGAGGGGGAAAGGGGAGGGGTGGCTGACTGTCAATAACGAGAGCTATAGCCCGCGCCCCGCCACGCCGCGCCCCCTTAAGCCCCCGTTAACTGGTTTAATCCACCGCCGCGCGTACCGTTCCGATCCAAGGGCCGCCGCTTGGCCCCGCACCCTCCTCCTTCAGATCATCCCCCTCGTCCCCCCGTCGCGGTGAGGGCGCGCGGGGACGGCAGGAGGAAAAGTAGGGCGAGTGGAACGAACAGCCTCCTCCGTGCGCCAAGGTGACTCGCTCCGATCAAAACCGCCATTTCATCTTATTCGAAGCCAAGCCAAGCCAAGCCAAGGGGCGCGGAGAAAAGAGATGTTCCTCAATCTGTGTGTAGGTAAAAGGTAAAAGAAAGGGTATAACCACCACAAACCACACTGCTCTCCACAAATTGTCCGCCTTTTCAGAGCAAATTGCCCACGTTTAATAAGATGGTTCATCATGAGCTAACCTGCGACAGCTGCCACCATCGTTCCCGCACTCCCTTACCCCCTAAAACCGCGCATGGACAGCCGGGCGGCGACCAAAGCGAGCGTCTCTCGCGCGGTGCGCCGGCGGCTCACCGGAAATTATCCTCCGCAGTCTTCCCTTTTCCCTTCTCTTTCGACCATTTTTTTTAGAAATAATAACGAAAAAAAAAAAAAAAAAGATGAGTAAGAGAGAGAGAGAGAGAGAGGGATGGAGGGGGATGCCGCCCACCCGGAGCTCCGCGCGACGGGACCAGCGCCGCGACAATGAAAAGACGACACCGCGACGGGACGGCCGATCCGAGAGGGGGACCTCGCCTCACCTCACCTCATTTGCATAAGTGCAAGAAGAGAGATGGGGAGACAGAGAGAGACGAGGGGTGATGGAAAAAAAGAGAGTGGGAAAGAAGAAAACGGGAGAGGAGCGCGGCGGCGGCCACATTATTCGCCAGCTTATTGCGGTTCGGTGTCGGGCGGGCGCAGACCGACGTGACGGCCGGGACGACATTCATCTTGAAGTCCATCGGGAGGGTCCCCGGGACGAGTTTCTTAACGTCTCACACTTCGAGGCGTATTTCACTTCGTACACTTGTTGGGCTACAGGTGTGCAAAATTTCAGGGAAAATTCACACATTTACTTGTACATGAATTAAAAGTCACACACGGGTATCTGCCACACTATAACATGTTAAAGTGTAATTTTATACAATTTTAAATTGCAATTTTACAACACACACATCAGGTAGATTTTCCCTGAAACCTAAACAAGTATTTCTGGCAGCGTGCAGTGCTGCTACGGTGAGAGCATCAAGCTCAAAGTTCAGGTAAGAGAAGTTCCACGTGCGGACCTCATTACGTTGCGATGCGCGTGCGCACGAGACCAATCACTCCCGGGCATCGCATCGCCAGAGCGCACTCACCTGTTTGCAGCTCGTAACGGAGCATCCCTTACCCTCCGCTCCCCTACCCCGCCCCCTGCACAGCCACAGCCCCGTACCCCGTTCCGTTTTCCGATCCGGGGCGCGGCGGAATCGTTTAGTATTCATAAGATGATAGGCTACGCACTTTGAAAGTAATAAAGGACGCTCGCTCGCTTGCTTTGCTCGGCCGCCGCAAGTTTCTCCAAGCAAGGGAGAGAGAGGGAGGGAGAGCGGATGAGTGAGTGAGAGAGATACAAGTTCTCGCTTTTATGGACGAGATATTGGCGACGCTGCGGTGGATGACGCGGGCGTGGCGTTGCCGGATCAGAAGCGACAGACGAGCTTCCTGTCCGCGACAGGCCAACTCCCCTCTCCCCTCTCTCTCCCTAACCCCCTTCTATTGGGAAATACCCCAGCAAAGAAATATAAAAGAAAAAAAAACAAGAGTAAAGGCAAAGCGCTATGATGGCTCTCATCGCTCTCTCACAGGGATGAAAATATCTGACAAGCTAAGAAAATGGATTATGTAAAATAAAGCCAGGGCGATCTTCGCGTTTCTTTTACCGCAGTGTATAGTCCCCCACCACTTTAACATTTTGAGCACAAATTTCACGTAGAGGTTCCACAGGCAGGCGCGAGGGTAACGGCTCTCGCGCTTTGAGAGCAGTAGAGATGAGCGAAAAGGCCGGTTCGAATCCAAAGGAAGCGGGAAAAACGGATTTGAAACGTTATTGCACCAAAATATAGAGTTTGTTAAAATTATGTTTTCGATAAATCATCGGCTGATGCGAACTAAAGTAAGAAGCGACGTAGTGGTCGGTGCGGTGCGATGCCAATCCAGAGCGAGGCTACGATGCACGGGGCTGAATTGTCAATAATTGGTTTACGTTACGCAAAGGCGAAACGAAAACCTGGAGTAGTACGACGGTCTAGACGCCCCAGGCAACACTTAAGACATTAATTAATCTTCAAGCAAGACGAGCAAACCACGAAAAACAAACTGTACCTCACCATCGACTACTTGGAGAGAGCAAGAGTGGTCTGTCGTAAATTTACAACACATTTTGTAAAAAGTAAATTACTAACGAGAACATGTCGTGAATTTACAAGGATATATATTTTTCGAAGTGTTCCTCCCTTTCGTGGCGTGGTGCTGCGCCCCCAAAGCCAGCACGCGGCGGCGGCGGCCCAGACAAATCCACGGCGCCGCCCGGCACACAACGGTAACGCGGGGATTCATCGGGAAAACGCATGCGGCGGCCAGACAAGAAGAACAAAATAAGTTATTCACCTCATGGAAGTCAGATTTGGCCGCCGGAGCCGCGGCACACCAGGGCACGCCCATGTGCGCATGCCAGCGGAGGGATAACAATGATATACACGCCGCGCTCGCGCCGTGCGGAGCAACGCCTCCCAGGTACACACGGCGGCCTCGCGATCACTCTGCAAAGAGCGGGATAAAGGAAACTCGCTAACTCGCGGATGGACCCGAAAAATTGTCAACATTTTTGCTTTTATTTGTCTGCCGCCCCACTATTTTTCTTGTGTCGCTTCGGTTCAATAGGACATACTCGCTTTGCCGAGAATGATAATTTATCGGGCAACTAAGTTGGGGACAATATCCGCGCGTCGTAGGAGAGTCGCGCAGCCTGGCTGGCAGGCGAGGGGGATGAGAGCGAGTAGAGAAAAGGGGAGGGGACCGACGGGGGAGCGCCACCTGCTGCTGGGACCAGAGATTGGAAAGATACACAGTATTTCTTCCTGCTCCCACCCTTATCTAACCAACCGAAACCCCGCCGCGAGGGGTGGCTGCTGCTGCTGTTGCTGTTGCTTGTGACTCGCGCGACGACGAGATGCACGTTTTTCTCGGAATAGCCGGTGTGCAGTTGGTGGGTGTGTGCACTGAGGAGCAAGAGCTGTAAAAAAAGGGGGGGGGGATCTAAAGACACCGCCCTACGAAGCCCCCCACCCCCCGAGGACGACTCCCGCCTGGAGGGTCGCGCAGGGAGGGATGAAGGAGGGATCGCGCTCCTGGCCCGGGCCCGGACAGCCTCATCCCTCCCGCGGCGCTGACATCACGTTCAGGCCGTGTTTGTCTGGAGCCTCCAGCGGCGGCGGCCTCCAGCGGCCCTCCGGTGGCCCTCCGGCAGCCTGCGGGCCCGAGGGCTTTGCCGAGCAAAGCGCACCCACTCCAGGCCATCGGAACGCAAGGGGAAGAGGAAAAGCGCGCGGCTCGCGGATTGGCAATGGCAAACGCACTGTCAAAACACCACCGCACCGAGCGGAAAACGACGTCTAAGTAAACCGGCACGGATACTATTTCACGGTAATCTAACTGAATTTAGCCCGCTTATCTCTAGATGGATCGTTACCGCATAGTGACAGGGCGGTCCTCGCTCGGCCTTCGCCCAGAGCAGGGCGGCGCGCGGCGGCGGCACGCCCGGCCCGGGCGAAAACAATATTATTTCGGCGGAAACTCAATTAAACCCTTCCCTGCGGGGCATTCCGAAAAGCGACCTACGCCATGCTCAAAAATGAGACGGGGAGGATGGGCACGACTACAACCTGCGCCACTCCGTCGCACAGCAGCAGACCGTCGCCTACAGAGGCAGTGGAGCAGCAGCAGCAGCCAGCGACCTTTCCTTCAGGTCCGGCGCTTTTACTCCGACCGGCGGGGTGTAAAGCGGGCGCGAGCCCCTGGAGAGAGCGAGCGCGAAGGAAAAAGCTGGACTCCAGCGGGCTGGGCCTGGACCGGGGGCCTGGGCCCGGGCAGTATATCACAAGCGTCTTTTCGCACTCAGGGGGCCCGGCCCGCCTGACCGGCGGCTGCTGCCTTTTCATCCCGGCCCTGCCGGGGCCCCCTATGGTCAAGTTAACGGAATTTACGATTCCAGGTGCGAGCGGGAGGGGCGGGGAGGGCGGGTCGAAAGAGGGGGAGGGGCAGCGGGGCCCGGGCGGTCAAAGCCGATGATTTATGGGTCCGGATTGAGAGGGTGGATGCGGCCGGGTCTCGGCCAGATGCCCCCTTCCCTTTCGCTTCCCCAACCCCGCGCGCCCCCCACAAGGCGGCGGCAGCGGCAGAAGCTAGGGGCTACCAACCTGCTGCTCCATCATTCTACAAGTACTGTATCTAGGCGAAGCGGATGGGGCTGACCCAGTGCTCTGAAAAGCACCCCGGAGGGTGCGTTGTGGCAGGAGGCGGGGAGATGGGGGTGTACAGCCGCAGAGAGAGCGGAAGATGGGAGGGGGTTGTGGTAGAGAGGGAAGGATGGGGGGCAGGGGAGGGGAGAGGCTGTAATGGATTCTTTCTGCGCGCAGCGGCGCGGCGTGTGACAATCATAATCCCCGTCGTCAACCGGGTGGGATCGGCGCGTGTCGCCGGGGGATACGGCAGCCGACAGCCCGCCGACGGGGCGGGAAGCGCTGTGGCAGCGCGGTACACGGTCGCGACGCGCGCCCCACTCTTTCAGCCAGGTGTCACAAGTTTCTGCTTTTCGCACAGGGAGCAGCAGCAGCAGGAGTTCAACGACGCCGCAACTTACCGCGTTGCTGTGGGTCTGGTCGGTCTTGAGCTCGCGGTGGTTTGAGAACTGAACGTAGACGGCGCGGCCGCGCAGCTGGGCAACGCATGTGGTGAAGTACTGCACCATGGTGGAGGCGGCTGTCTCGTCGGCCATCTCGAGGAACGCCTGAAAAACAAGAAAACAGAAATAAATAAATTACAAAGAGAAATAGCGTTTACAAATTTTCGGAATCAGGAATTGGGGATTTCAAAATTAAACACAAAATGAAAAAAATACACATAGTTGACATTTTTCATTAAAAAGAAAAACGAAATGAAAATAAAAACAATTGCGATCTTTCCGGGTCTTCGAAAGCCATGCGCATCCAATATCCGGCTGGCTGGCTCTGAAATACGGCCAATTAGTCGAGCCAGTCGATTGGTTATGACACGCAGGGGGAGGAGGGACGGGGCGGCGGCCGCAGCCAGGTGCGTCGCGCGCGCAAACCAATAAATTCAGTGAAATATGTAATCAAAATCCCCCGTCCCGCCACACACCCCTCTTCACTGCTCATCGGTCAACACACAGGCAGGTCGCAGAGTTTCCCTCTTTCAGTTTGTTGTAAAAAAACAAACAAACAAACAAAAAAAACATATATATTTTGTTACCGCGTAGTCGTTGGTAAAAGATAAATACTCGCGGGAATGTATAAAGAGACAAAAGGCCAAACAGCAGGCGGCGCCCCTAGCAGCAGCCGCAGCAGCAGCGTGGAGGTGCGGGGGCGCGGGCCGCGATAGCGGGACACGTTAGACAATCCGCGCTGTCCAAACACTTCACCACACAATCTGCGCACGCGAAGCCCCCCGCCGAGATATAGAGCGAGGGCGGCAGGGGAGGAGAAAAAGGCCCGCGCCGGCATGGAACAGCCCCCGCCGCCCCCGCCCCGCCCGCACACAACACATTCAATGCGCCCGAGGCGCACAATAATTCTATCTCAAATCCACCGGGGCTTGGGAACTCTGTTGGAAAACCGATGGCAGCAGGAAATGGGCAGGGGAGGGGCGGGGAGGGGCGGAAACATGAAAAGGGCAGCGGAAGCAGAAATAAAACAACAACGCACGGTATAGAATGGGCTCCCGCCATGCAGCGGGTGGGTGCGGCGGCGGGGTCGCTTATTAGGCGGCAGCTATCTGCCGCTGTACACATGCACACGATCCCCCCGACAACAGTGAGCAGGTCGGGGCCGCCGGGCCTCCAGGACGCAGACAGACGGCACCCCCGATCATATTCTAAACGAGATATGCATCGTAATTGGACGCAGCAGCAACAGCTCTGCCCGCGGGCCGGGACCCCTCCATTATTTCCACCGGCTTCACTCGAAACGGCTGCGTCTGGCGATCGGGCCAACAAAGAGGGGCGCCATCCGCCCCCTCCTCCAGCCGAGGGGGGGGG
>NW_026267282.1:549204-552059 GCF_000697945.3 Frankliniella occidentalis | reverse complement strand
GGGTGGAAGTAGAGAGGGGAAGAGGAGGAGACTGAGGAGACCTGGCAAGGGCCGAACCGAACCGCCAAGTTTCTTGCTACACCGGGATACAAGTTGGCAAGCTTGGGTGAGCGCAGGGTGCGGGGCGGGGACCGGGAGGACGAAGGCAGGACGGGGAGGTAAGCGGGCAGGACGGCACGGCAGGGCAGGGAGAAACACTCCGCCAAGGGCGAAGCAGGGAGGGACTCAGAGGAAGGACAAGCTTCTGTCCGAAATGATGTGGCAGGTTGGCGGGCCGGGCCGGCCAGGGCGGAGCTCTGGGCGTTTAGAACTGACGTGCTTCAGAATCATCCGCCCTCGAGGAGAGAGCCGCGACGCGCCGCGAGCAGCGTCAAGCAGGGCGTGGCGGGGCGGGGCGTGGCGCTGCACAAACGGGGGAAATTAATATTTGGGGCAAGAGTGGCGAGGCAGCCACAAAGCCAGGCGGGCGACATGGAAACGCACTGCTGTTGCCGCGCACTGCACACAGTGCAGCAAGGAGAAAGGGAGAGGAGGAAGGGGGGCAGGGGAGAGGGGAGACCACAGAGGAAAAATACATAAATACACAAGCGAGGAAAAAAAAAAAGACAGGAGCGAAGGAGGGAGGGCGGTGCGGGGAGAAAGTGAAAGGAAAGGTGTACAGTAAATGTGACCGGGAAAAAGGCAGCTGTAGAGATGGAGTGGGGGATAAGGAGCGAGAGAGCAGAGAGAGATAGAAAATAGCAAGGAAGCGGGGAAAAGTTGAGGCGCGAGCAGGGCGGCGTGCGTGCCACGGGCGTGCTCGAATGTATTGGGGGGAGAGGGAGGCGGGCTGGAGGGTCCCTCAGGGCACTATCCGGACAAACCACACAAAATGTTGAAAGGAGAGGCTCCCCACGACGACAAGGCCGGCGACAGTTATGAAGTGAGCGGCTACAGTGAGAGATAGGGGCCCCGCCCCGCCCCGCCCCGCCCGGGGCCCGCAGCGCGTGTTCGAGGGAGGAGCAGGGGTCAGGCGGGCCGGGCCTGGGCCGGGCGCGCGATGGGGATGGAAGGCGCGCTCGAGAAGACTAATAGAAAAGGGGGGGTGACGCCGCGCTGGGAGCGCCGGGACGGTAGGCCGCCCGCCAGGATGAGGAGGGAGGCCGCCTGAAGCCGGGCTGAAGCGAGGGTCACTGAAAGGGGTCATGAAAGACGCGGGGGTGGGCAGGCGGGGGAGAGAGACTTTTCTGTACACCCCCCTACCTCTCTCTCTCTCTTTCTCACGGCCCGTGTCAGCCCCGTCATCGTGACACACACACATACACACACTCGGCCGCGCGGCCGCAGGTCCAGGACCTCGTCAGCAGGCGCGCGTGGTGCAGTCCCAAAACAAGTTGAGCACGTCGTCGAGTTGTCGGGCCGGCAGCAACTTTGCAAAACTAGTGCGGTGCATTCTCGGGCCAGCGTGTCACTCGCACGCCCGCTCCGTGTCGGGGAGCGTAAACACTCATACAGCCCCCCCTCCTCTCTCTCTCTCTCTCTCTCTCTCTCTCTCTCTCTCTCTCTCTCTCTCTCTCTCAAAAAACAAACTGCCCCGGCCTCACCATACCCATGCAGCGGCTCGGTGCGTTTCCCCTACCCCACCCTCTGCACTCCCTCTCTACCGGGTGGAAAAATGCCCAGCATTTGCCATTGACGTATTCTAATCAATTTGGGAGCAACACTTTCCCACCCGGGCGGGCGAGGCGAGCGGCGGCGGCTGGGGTCCATCACCCCCTTCATGATGCAGGGAGAGGAGAGGTGGGGTCGTGAATGGAGAGTGTGAAGGAGAGAGAAGAAAAAGAGCACAACGCCTAGCATTTCGGAAGATGGGCCTGCCTAGACGAGTGAGCAGGGTAAAAAGCCTATAGCCCGAGAGTGCGCGGGGCTTAATCTGTACCTATAACTCGCGTGCAAAAAGCCTTGTTGGCACGATTCGAACTATGCGCGGCGCCACGGCCGGGCAGGCAGGTGAATGCGTCCTACTTTAGTCTGTAACGAGTTTGATGCGGGTGTGACGTGCGCAGGGCGGGGCAGGGCGGGGAAGGGAGGGGCAGGTTGGGGCGTTTGAATCGTCCTCGGCCCACCGCCGCGCGCCGCCTGCGCACTCTCTGTACATCCATCCCGCACAGCACACACTCCGCCCTTGGAAAAACATATGACGAGCTGAGCGGAACACGGCGGCGGCCCCAGTAGTACAGCATCGCCAATCCCGCCCCGCCCCGCCCCAAACCCAAACTCGTCCCGGGACCAGAGCCCGTCGATATATATTCCATTGCTTGCGTTTGTTTTCGCGAGGAAACAGCCCGCGGAGATGCTGTCCGCCCCCAACCCCACCCCACCCCTCGCCACAGCACCCACCGCACTACTCCAAGCCGCGCCATCCCGCGGGCGCCACGCCCCGCCACGCCCCGCTGCGGAAATGGATGGGGCGCCTTCCACATCCGCCACCTCGGCGTGTGCCCCGCCCCGCCCCACCCCACCACGCTTTCCAGGGAACAGGATTTATTCGTGAGCGCACCGTGTCTGGCTGAGAGGTGGATTCCGTCTCGAATCTTTCCCGTTCATTACATTGCACCTGGGGAGGGCTTGCGGGACACATGTTTTATTTTTCTGCGGCGGGGGGTAAATAAAAAATTGAGGCCGCTTACTCCTTATACTTTTCGAGAGAAAACTTCCTTTTTCAATAACCGCCCGGGACACTGTGAAAAATATCGTCGTAAATTTACAATTATTTTTGTAAACTCGAATTAAAATTCAAGTTGTGAATTTACGAGAGCACATCTTTTACTCGCCAATGCATTTTAAGTCGGTACACTGTAAAAAAAATCCATCTT
>NW_026267282.1:539834-541434 GCF_000697945.3 Frankliniella occidentalis | reverse complement strand
GGGGGGGGAGCGTGTCACCGGGGTACATGGCGCTCCGTCACGCAAGTCAGGGAGATAAGAGTCGGGTTGGACGCACAGGTCGACATGCGGCCTCGTCGGGCTGGGCGGGCAGAGCCTAGGCAGAGCCCTGCAGCCGAACGACAAAGCTTTTAGCTCTCAACTTTTACCCTATTTTATACCGTGTGGGAAAAAAATGAATAAAACCGGGAAATGGTCGAAAAAAGAGACAAATGGGTCTGAGAGAGGGAGACGAAGAAGGGTGTGGAGGGAGGGGGAGGGGGAGAGAGAGAGAGTAAGCGACGCTCAAATCACAATGCCTGTGAGCACAGCACCAGACACCAACGCCATCCCCAGCTGCTGCTGTGGGGAGAGAACCAGAAAAAAAGGAGAGAGAAAGAGAAGAGTGAAAGAGAGGGGATCGAGGTGCGCAAACAGCCGCCGATTCCATCCCATCCTCGGCCTTCGCACTCCATCAGCAGCAAGGGGGAAGGGGGCTCCTCTCGGCAGTTCCGATTAGTTTTTACCGTGGCAGTTGTGTCGCCTCCTGAAGAGGAAATGCCTGGACCGGAAGTGGGGGGTGGCGGTAATCGGAAGAACAAACAGCCTGCTCGCCGAATGTGATGGATTAAGACCGAGGGACGTGTGGCCGGGTGGGCAGAGCCTGCAGGTATCGATAAAGGTCAGGGGGTTGATGGAAAAACTCATAGAAACCTAAAATAAAGTAATTTCGAGATAACTCCCTGACTCGATACTGGGACCTCATCTTCCATATTTGATACGACTGACCGGTAAGCAGTTTTTCAGCCTCCATCAGCAAAATTTTTGAAAAGATTAACAATATTACACCGCAGCGGCCGCCAAAATCATGGCCCGACTACAAAACCACAAATTCTTAAATAGCCATTAGCGAAAAAAGTGACACAATATTGTGTTTTAAGTTCGTTCGCATCATCGCTCCATCATCAATTTTACTGAAAAGGAATGTTCACTGATACAACGCCACTGTTACGACTGGACAGAATTTAGGAGATTTAGTAACGCCCTATTTTCCCTGCATATTTTCCGCTTCCCAAAGTTACACATTTTCCCATTAAAGCGAAGTTTCAAACCAAAAACCTCAGTTTGGCAAGTATGATACCTATTAACTATTACTTAACTACTATCTGAATTACCAAAACTATTACCGAAAGACTGACCCGACTACTACCTGAGTGGATACCCCCACGGCAGCGGCAATGCATTTCTCTTCCTCACAACGACAATCAACGATACACAAATACATCCACCTGCACGACGAACACAGGATATTCGCCATTCGCCCCCACCACTCACACACTCGTTCACTCACCCTTTGCTGTTCACTTATTCATTGCGTTTTATCTGCCGGCCGACTGAGCAAGTGAAAAGCATCGTGGTGAGCGAGCACGCGACAGAAAATGGATTCTATCTGTGGCGGTCACACAGAACAAGCGCACAATGTGATGCGTGTGCGGGGGCGGCTGGCTGCCGGCACGGGAGGGGGAGGCAGGCTCAACAGACTTCAAAGCAGCGCTGCCGGTAGACCAGACCGTCTCTTCCTCTCTCTTTCTCTCCCCCCCTC
>NW_026267282.1:535733-538858 GCF_000697945.3 Frankliniella occidentalis | reverse complement strand
ATCCCTCGTGTCGCGTCGTGTCACGAGTGCAGCTGGCACGGCAGGCAACACGCCTCCGGGGCCGGGCCGGATTCACAGGGCGGGGCGCGGTGGGGCGGGCGGCGGGGCCGCTGGACGGTTCGGAAGCGATTGAAAAGTTATGTCCGGCGCTGCCAGCCGCCGGCCACCGCCCGTCCCTTCCCCTTCCTCGAGCCGGTCACTGAGTCACGCCCCTAGCAGGCGAACGAGCGAGAGAGAGAAGGATGCGGACGGAGTGGCTCGCAACACGCAACATTTCGAGAGAAAATAATGAAGGTCGAGAGACCGACCGGAGGGCGAGCGAAGCAGGGCCGCCACCGGGGTTCGGAGCACGGCGATAACGAGGGTCGAGCGAGCCGAGTATTTGAGTCAGACAGCGGTCGCGGAATGGTGCAGGTGGGTCACGAGCATGAGCATCGGCTAGTAGGAAAAGTTGCAGCGGCCGCTCTCTCTGCCTGGCTAGGCAAGGAAGAGAAGGGAAGGGGGGGGGGGCGCAAAAGCCCCGACACCACACACGATGGATAGAGGCAAATTTCCTCCCAACGCGAGAAAGCGGCCGCGTCCGGGGCGGTCGGGGGAGAATATATAGAGAAAAGAGGGCGCAAAGGGGTGCGTCGCGGCTGACGGGGTACTCGAGGGCGCGGGCGCACGAGCGGGAGGGAAGAGGGAGGAGGGAAGAGGAGGAAAAAAGGAAAACTTTCGTTTCAAGTGACTCTCAAACCAGACAAGTACAAAATCGTGCCCAAGAGTGCAGATAAAGGCTCTCGGAACAGACAAAAGACTAACTTTCGAGACGACTGACTGCCGCTGCCAAGCACAACAGAGGTGAGCGGCGGGGCCAAGGCAGGGCAGAGCGGTATAAAACACTTCTCCTGTACGGCCTTCTGCCTCTTTCCGGACGCAGCAGGCGGCGCCGCGGCTCACTATAAATGAAGCGAGGGGAAACACAAACCGAACGGCAAAGAGCGAGCGGCGGCGGCAGAGAGAGCGAGGATGACGAAACGGAAACTCTTTTCGCCGTCAAGAAGCCCGGGCTCGCGGCTTAGTTCACTTCCAGAGTACTTCAAGGGGAGAGGCGGCGCCCCGCCCTGCCCCGCCCCGTCGCGCCCCTCGATGCAGCCGTGGATGGCGCTAGCAGCGGTATAACCCCCCGGTGTTCCTCTCAATCACTGAATCGAAACACTCTGACGGCGGCAACTTTGCCCTTTCCCATAGCGGACGGATGCGCGCAGCGCAGCAGTCAGTCAGTCAGTCTGTCGGTCCGTCCGTGGGTCTGTCCGTCGGTCGGTCCCTCGCTCCGTCCTTCGCCCGTCGGTCGGTGGGGTTTTCAGACTTCCCGCGGAGTACAACCGACATGAAACATGCATACGTGTAAGCAGCGGCAGTGCGCGCCCAGCTCTGTTCTGGTGGCGGATGAATTATTACTCAATGCCTTCAGCGGCCAGGGGGCTCCTGCTGGTGCTGCAAAAGTAGCGGCGGAGCCAGTCGCAGAGGGCTCCGCGCGAACAGAGAGCAAAGATTCAAGGTCGATAACCAACCACCGAGACCCAACGCCGCAGTAGCTCCTCTGATTCCCACCGGGGGCCTGGTGTGGTGGGTATGCGAGCAAGGGAGGTGGCATGGTTGCGGAGGTTGGAAAAGGACGAGGGAAGAGGAAAAGAGCGGCAGGCTGAACCAGTTCCACTGGACTTTTATGTCCTTGATTCCCGCTTCGCTTAGTGAGGGGCTCGGGCCGCCTCGTCACTGGAGAGGGAAAATAAAAAGCCGTGCTCGGACTGAAGTTGACGCCGCGTGCGCTACCCACGACGCTGTCGGTCTGTCCTTTGCTCTCGCTCTCTCTAAACCCCTCCTCCTCCCGGGCAGCAGCCTTCTTTCCCTGCAAGGCCGCTCAAGCCAGCCCGCCCGCCCGGCCCGGGCAAAGGGACCCTCAAATGCGCTCAAGGGGGGTGAGCCAAAGTATCGCCAATTAGGCTGAGCAGTCGGGACGGGGCGGGCGGGCGCTGCCCGGCGGTGGCCCGACAGAGGGTCAGGTTACCCCGCCCCGCCCCGCGGTCGGGACCACAGGGATGATGTCGCGTCTGCCCCGCTCTCATAACCGTTAAGCGTAACTGGCTCAGCGACAACGCGCCCGCTCGACCCTATCCGACTCTAACTTGATTCCTCTCCCCGCTCCAGGCCGCGGGCCGCCCGCCGCGGGCACGCAGACGGACTCGGGGGAGGCAGAGGGGAGGCACGGGACGGCAGCTCGGGGGGAAAGAAGTACACCACAATAGCTGCGGCGTGCGGCTTGGCTGCGGGCGCCGGGGGGTTGGCTGGCTCATGAAATAATCTCTCGTCATCAAGATTTCTCGATCTCGTTCCTTAGATAGTGTCGTCATCAACAAGTATACAAGCAACAAGAAAAGGAAAACGGAAATCAACAAGTTGCTGACTGCTGCCCGTGGCGTGTCGGCGTGTCGGCCGAGCCTTGCATCAACAAGTTGGCAGCCCGCCACACAGGGCCGCCCGGGTCCCAACCCTGCACCCGCGGGTCCCCAAACAACCAGGGTTCCGCCTCGGCTACGGCCTAGTCGAGGGGAGCGACGACAGGAAACCCCACTCTCGTGCCACGAATCACCTGCGAGCCCCACTCGCAGAGCCTACTTTCAGCATTCATATACAAAGTCGAAAGAACAAAGAAATAAAGTCTCGACGTCGCAAGAAAAGGGCTCGGCGGAGGCAACGCGGCGCCCGCAGCGGCGCACACATACATCAGCCGACAGCCGGCTCCGCTCTGCTCCGTTTCGCGGGATTGCCAAGTTTTAAAAACACGCCACATCTGCGTTGCCGTGTGCGAATGCCACCACGGCCGGCGTCCCTGCCACACCATAGCGGTGGCTGCGCTTTTGAAGCAAACGGCCAAAGTTTGACAAGACGTACGGGACATCCCGAAAGCACACACCGCCAAATCCTCCCGCCTCCTACCCGGCCGCCCCCTCCCTCCCAGCCTAAAATGCCGTGTTGTTTTCCTTTGCTTTCCTAATTGCGGCCGCCCCCAGAGGCCCCAGAGCCGGCGGAGCCCCTGACTTGCTTTTAGGACCGCGCCCCGGCCGCGCCAGATCCGGCCG
>NW_026267282.1:527507-535620 GCF_000697945.3 Frankliniella occidentalis | reverse complement strand
CCCCCCCCCGTCCGACGTCCCGGAGCACTCTCAGCCGGTCGCAGGAGGGTAGGAGGAGGGAATTAAAAAGAGCAAATGCAAACGGGAAAATGACGTTTCATTATCATTTTTGTGACGGGTCAGAGGATTGGTGGCGCCTAGGGTATGGCCGAGCCCCAGCCAGCTAAGCAGGTGTCCAACACGCAATGTTTCTTTCAAATCAGTTTAACTGCAGAATTTTGCACCCGTGCAAAAAATTAGCTGGATGTAAAAATAGTTAGCAGTACTGGATGGCTTAAAATTAGCTCTGGTGCCAATTAAATTAGCCGAGTCTATTGAGTTAATGTTTTAGCCCCGGTGCTAAAGACTTAGCAGAGCGATGATTTTTTAGTGTGTGAAAGGTGTCTACACTGTTAAAAAAATTGCTGTAAATTTACAGCGAAAATGTGATTAATTCTGTTAGCAGCGTATACTGTACTTTTACAGGCCTTACTGTAAAAAAGCAGCGTTACTGAAAATGTCGGAAACAAAGTTTTCGACCAAAAGCAGTTACTTTGTTTTGCTCCTGTAAAAAATAAATCGTATAAATACGAGTGTCCTGTTTTGGAACGAAATGTGCTGCTAACAAAATTAACTTCTCTTTTCTTGTAAATGTACAGCAAAGTAATACGGAGTAGTTTTTGTTGTGGGCCACTATGGGCCGACTATCACAAGTTTCGAGAATGTTCAAATGAAAACAACATTTCTGTTACATTACAGGAGTGTCAATCAGGCAGTAAGTCGTAAGTTGACAGTTATTTTTAACAGTGTACTTACTCCGCGAAGAAACGTTTTCCGTCGTGCAAACAAATGCCGGTCCATTACTTTGACCTTATCTCTCATAAAACGCAGTTAATTATTTATTCATTCGCGATGTTTATTTGCACTAAAGATAAGGCGGTCGCCTCGGCGGTCGCAGTGCGGAACAACAGAACAGGCGCGCCGCCGTGGGGTACAGGATGTATGAGAACGACCGCCTACGAGTCTTGCACGAAAAAAAAAGGATAGAAAAAAAAGACGAAAGTATTCCGACTGCTTTCAGTTAACTGAAATTACCTCCCAACTTCTCCATTTTCAAACAACCAGAAACGCCTGAGCAGGTGAGCCCCCACGCATCCCCATCATCACGCTGCATGCACAGCCCGCTGCAAGGGACAAATGTACGACAAAACTCCAGCGAAGCCTCACTGCAGAAGGAAGTGAAATATATCCCTTTTATTAGCAGCTGCTATGGCGACCGCCCACTTCATTTCGCCCATCCTTCCTTTTTTATTCCCTCGCCAAAAACTTTCCCTCCCGGCGGCCCGTCTGCTCTTTTACTTTTCCCCGCTTGCTCTCCAGCTCTCCCCCTGAAGGAGGAGGACAACGAGAACGAGAAGGAGACGACGGAGTAAGAGTGATGCGAACGGAGAAAGATGTGGAGCAGGGAGAGAGAGGGAGAACGGAGACATTTCCAGGCGACTCGTTACCATAAGTCCATAACAGTTCTTCCATTTAAACGCGCCGAAAAGGCAGAAACGGAAAGATGCGCCGTGCCGTTCCGCGCCACACCACGCAGGGGGCTGGCTGCAAGTTTCCCCAGGACAGGATGGAGGAGCGGGAGTGGAAGGGGAGAGCGGATCACTGAGCAGGACGGGGGACCCAGCGGGGCCGCTCCAGCTGTCGCCGCGCAGCGCCGCGCGCCAGGAGGAGAGGATCAAAACCCCGGCACATCGAGGCAACGGCTCAAAAATGTTTACTCTCTCCCTCTCTCTCTCTTGCTCAGCCACCGGGAGTAAGCTGTCATGTTCACAACTTACCACTCAGCAGTCGGCTTGCACGGCACCACCACGACGCGGCTCGGGGTTGCGGCAGTGGAAAAAGGACTGGGGAAGTTCTAACATAAACCGCGACGAACTTGAGCAAAAGCGGGCGAAAGCCTAACCGGGCCGGCGGCGGCGAGCCAGCCAGTGCGCTGGCAAAGTAGAGTAGTAGGATTGGCCGGAGCCCCGGCTGTAGCCGGGGCTGGAGGAGAGCGAGGGAGGGCTCGAGGGGGGATGGGGAGGGGGAGGGAAGTGGCCGTCGAGCCAGCCGCACCAAGGACGCGCCGTGAAATAGGAATGCAGCCAGCAGCGGGGGAGACAAAATGATAATCAAGGGGAAGGAGAGGAGGGGACCTTGCGAGCGAGCAAGCGAGCGAGTGAGATAGAGAAGAGAGAGAGAGGGATGGAAGGCACGGGGGCGCGCAACACGCCGCGGCCAGTGGTATGATGGCATAAAATCTAACGGGCGTGGCGCGGCGTCTAACGGACACGGCGGCAGCGAGGCGGCTGTAACAGCGCCCTAAAACTATAGCAGCGCCTCGCCCGGGAAATGGATTCCGAGAAGAGCGAGCGAGCGAGCGAGACGGGAAGAGAATCAAAGCGAGTCGTGCGACACACATTGCGATGCGACACACATATCGCGGCCAAACGATACGACCCGGGCCGCGTTGCTGGCAGGCGGCGCAGCGACGCAGCGGGCGACATCTTTACAAGGCAAACGGCAGGTATAAGGCGGCGCGGGGTTGTTCGTCGCGCAGGGCTTTGCCCCACGCGCACATGAAACATTCATCACTTCAATGCGCACACACGAAAAAAAAGTTTGTAACTATTTTATCCACCATCACTTGCAACAATTCAATGTTGAAAAGTGAAAAGGGCGTAAGTCCGATGCAAAGTCTGTGGACTTACGCCCTTTTTCTTTCCACATTTCGTATAACTCTTCGTCTCCGCTCTCTCACTCTTTTTTTAAAAAATATTTTCGTTAGTCGCACGAAAATTAACAAAATTAAGCTGACGGAACAAATTAACTTTTTCCGCGCGACCTGCTGAATTTGACGTAGCCATACTCCCGAGTAATTAGCCAGAGGGGCGGAGCGACAACAGAATAATTCAGTCCGGATTTATCAAACGCGTCCCGTCCCGCCCGCCGCTGTCCGCTCGACTTGTTAACTTGATTCGCAAATCCCACCCGCCCCGCCGCACCCAACCTCTCTACCCCCTTTTTCTCCCCCTCTCTTTTTTTGTGCATACTTGGAGCCACCTGCCTGGCGCGGGGCGGGGGTCGAGCACTTTGCCCGACCCCTTTCTGCTCTCCTCGCAGTGTATACAGCCTCTCCCGTACGCTCGCTCTCACTCTCTCGCTCTCTCCCACTTCCTCTCCCCTACTAGAGCCCAAGTTGGAAACAAACAATCAATAAGCCGGCGTGCGGTCCAAACAAGTTGCTGTGAGTGAATTGGGGGTCCGTGAGGGCCCTCCTGGCAGGTGCCTGCTGCAGCGACGCCGGGGCGGGGCCAACCAGGAGGAGCCCTCAGCACTGAGGACACGGCGGCAGTCGAAACAAGTCGGACATCGCCAAGCGGCTCGCTACCGCTACCCCCTCTCCCCCTTCTCTACCTCTGGGCAGGTGTTATTCCAGGCCCATGGCCCCATGGCCGGGCCCCGCCTAATGAATGGGTACCACAGAGGACTGCCTCCTGAGCGCAGTCCCCCAACCTTACATTTTTTGAGTTTTGGGGGTCGCCGTAAACAGCAAGCGTAAAATCTGATGATGTATACGCTAACTTAACATTTGAAATTGGCTTTGCAATTTAAGTTAGTAAATTCCAAAAAAACGGATAGTCCTGGATCACGTACCGGGTGATTCAGAGCACGCGCCGCCGTGTTGCGGGTTTGCCTAGGGTTTGCGTATCCTCGACTCGGTGGGCGCACGGGTGAGAGGTGAGGAGGGGAGAGGCCACCTCTCACCCGTGCGCCCGCCGAGTCGAGGATAGGCAAACCCACAACACGGCGGCGCGTGCTCTGAATCACCCGGTACAATGCACTTGAATCAGTTAGAGTGTACCTTACTAAGTCCAAAAATTCTGTATTTTGGGTGGCACAGCCATTTTTACGATAGCCATACAATCTATGGACACCAAAAGCTCCTAAAAATGTTAACTTTACATGCCCTACGCTCAGGTGACAGATGTCTCTCTCTCTCTCTCTCTCTCTCTCTCTCTCTCTCTCTCTCTCTCTCTCTCTCTCAGGGGATTTAAGGTCGTCTCCAGTTGGGCGAGTGGGACCGCGGGCGTGGCGCGGCGGGTCCCCACGGAGCCTGCAGTGCGCGCGCGTCCCAATCCCTCAGGCCCGCCGACGCATGCGAAATTTGACAATCGCGAAGACCGCACAAAATTTCAGAGGCAGCATCAGCCGCAGCAGCCGCAGCAGTTCTGTCGAAGGAAGGCCACGCCTGTCCCACAGGAGGGTCGGTCCAGCAGACGAGGCGAAGGGCCACCGTTTGGTTGGTGCCAGTGAAAAACTTTGCCGTCCTAAATACTTAATGAAGAAAAACGAGGGCGCGGGCCGGGCGGGGGCAGGGGCCGTGGGGGCGGGCCAGGGGAGGGTCAGGGGCGGGCCGGGGGCGGTGCGGGCCTGGTCACTTAAGATTGATTCTGCAGCAGCACCACCAACCCCCTCTGCCCCCTCGACTCCTTCCCCGTGCACCAGTCGGCAAGCAACTGCCCCTCTACCTACACCCCCTCCCTCGCATACCGCTTTGCAAAAAACAATTAGCGGCCGCAAACGCTCTGCTCTATCTTCCTCTTAAGCAAAGGCCGCCCCGGTGATATTGTCACCCCTCCTCTGATGGTACCCCTGACACCACCACCACCGCCACCCACCCCCACCCAGCTTCATTTCCGGGCTGCCCTCCCCCACCTCCCCTCCCCCTCGTCCACCTGGAGAGCTCCTCAAAGGAGGGGAGCAGCGCGCTCCGTCTAATTAAAATCCATTAGATTGATTGGGCCACACACACCGTGCGACACACTGGGTACCGACCTGGTTCTTGCCCTTGAGCACGAGCACGTTGGTGACGCGTCCGAAGGGGATGCCCAGGTGAATGATCTCGGCCTCCGTCACCTCGTTGGGGATGTTCCTGATGTGAATGACGCGAGACGGTTTGGTCGCCCCCGTCTTCTCCAGTTTGAGCTGCAACACAGAGGGCAAGAGACACAAGGTGAGCAAATGGCAAGCAAAACAGATCTTTCACTGTTAACATTTTTCCTCTCAAATTTAATAACATTTTTGTGAGGCATTAACACTAACATTGATATTATTTACTATATATATATATTTTTCACAGTGTTCGAAAAAATCAAAATAACAATTCCTGCTTTACTTCATCGCAAAAGAAAGCAATTAGAAATAAACTTCCTGTCAATTCTTAAGTAGCACTGTAATTTAAGCCTCTGCAAACTAGAAAGAGAGCCCGGCGACGAAGGACATTATGCTCTGCCGACGGCCAGCAGCAGACACCACGGCTTGTTAATTTAGAGCGCATAGCGCCGGTGCTTTCATTTCAATCTGGAATTTCATAAAAGTCGCGCCCGGCACACACACACACACACACACACACACACAGAACATTATACGCGCCACGACCCGCCCGTCTGGACACCACCGCGTCGGCGCGCTGTACGGTCTGACGGGCAGCGAGGCTGGCCCACTGCCCCCAGCAGCAGCAGCAGCAGCAGCAGCAGCAGCAGCAGCAGCGGTGGCAGCGGTGGCAGCGGCGCCCGCCAGCCAAGGAGGAACAAATTACTGTGCGAGTGGTTGGGGGCGCCGAGGGAGCGAGAGAGAGAAAAGAGGGCGGGAGGACCAGCCTGTCGAGGGAGGAGCAAACAAAATGCCCATCAAATTAGCGCCATTCGCAGAGCCTCACAATTGTTTCCTTCTCCTTCTCTCTATCTCTCTCTCTCTCTCTCTCTCTCTCTCTCTCTCTCTCTCTCTCTCCCTCATATACCAGGTGGCTGATTCACGCCGTGCACTTTCGTAGTTACACTGTACCGCATGCACGCGGGCGGGCGGGTTTGCCTATGCTCGCAACGCACGGCTCCTTACGGCCCCGTGTGGGTAGGCAACCCGCCCGCACGCGTGCATGCGGCACAGTAGAGCTCCGAAAGTGCGCGGCGTGAATCACCCACCTGGTACTACCTTCTGACCCGTCAGATCTTTCCTCGCGTCTCACCGCCTTCTTCCGCAGGAGGATCCTGCAGGACTCATCAGCCGCAGGAGTCGTCGCCTCTAACCTAAGCCAAACAAGCGGCGACGGTGGTCTCGACTCCCATGGCCCGCCCCGCCCAGCCCCACCTCCCTCTCAAATCCAAATCGCTAAGCTTAAGCACAAATTGTGGCCGGACGGCCGGGCAGCCCATGAGGCTGATCAGCTGAAGGGCGGGGGAGGGGGGGTAGGAGGAGTAGGGGTAGTAGGGAGGGGGAGAGGATGGCAAGGGGCAGAGAGGTGATCTCATGAATGTGAAATAATGCAACACGCCCCGGCCCGAGGGGCCAGGCGGGCCAGGGGTGGGGTGGGGTGCGGCGGGCGGGGTGCGGCGGCGAGAGACACTGCCAGCGCCATCACCGCCGGGCGCACACATCGGCTGAGCCGGCCAGATAAAGGCGGCGCGGCGGCAGTCATTAGCAGTTAAGCCGCAGCAGAGTGACGATCAAAAGTATCGCAGAGTGGCTTATTTGTGCCCCCTCCTCTCTCCCCCCGGTGCTGCCTCCACTGGCAGCTCCTCCTCCTCCCCCCGCACTGTTTGTTCTCGCCAGCGGTGGTCGGCACCCGGCAGCGCCCGCACCCCGCACGAAGGGCGCGGCGGGGGCCCCCTCCTCATGCCCCTCCACGCCAAACCCACAAGCCGCAGCGTTCGCGCCTAGTTCAACATTTTCATAAAGGCGGTGGGGCTTTTGATTGCACGGATAAATACGCCCGAGGCAGAAATCAAAAGGGGCTGCTCTAGAACCGGGGGTGGGATATGAGGCGGGCTGCAGAGGAGCTCGGGGAGGAGGGGACCAAGGCAGAGCAGCGGAGGGGACCGCGCGCGCGTTGATTTCGGCGAGAATTTAGAGCCGATCGGACGGAGATGGGGGAGGGATGAGGAACGAGCGAGAGAGCAGTAAGGGTGCTGCACCCGCCGGTACAAGGACAGCCAAACCAATCATGGGGCATCAATTTCGGTTTTTCATTTGGCCTAGAAGAAGGCCGCGCGGTGCGGGCGGTGTCGGCGGCAGGCTGCGGGGGTCCAGAGGGAGAGGCTGGGGAGCAAGGTGAGGGGGAACCTGATGAGCACATTAGGCTGATAAACGAGCGCCTCCTCCCCCTGCCGGGCCCGGCCGCCCGGAGCCGCCCGGCGCAGCCCCACCCCGGAAGGGACCACACGGCCGGGCGCGGGCCGGCTCGTACACGGGCAGCAGCGCCGCGCCCCGCCCGCACTCGCCCTTCAAATTGAAATAAAAAGAAAATAAAGCAAAACAAAACAGGGAACGAGGAGGGATAAATGCGTTTTCTGTGCTGGAGGGGAGCGGGCCGGGCGCCCGGGGGGTAGGTCGTCCCGGCAGACACGCGCGCTGCACGGGACTGCCTACCCGCCGGGCTGGATCCACGGTAATTCCCTCTCTCTCTCCTCCTCTTAACCACACACGCACGCACCATCTCCCTCTCTCATCTCTCGTTGTGCGCCGTATACTGCTCTCCGGCATGTAGTTTTCATGCGCCGGAATCACCGTGACCATCCTGGGCCGTTACAGCAGCGGCGGCAGCAGCAGCCCCGCGCCGGACTACACACCTGCACTCTCGCGGGCCGTCACGCATCCAGCGCGCCGCGTCCGTCCTACCGTGGGCGGGCAGCACGGCGGGGCTCTCAGGCTTACGAATGTTGCCAGCGACAATATGGGCCATGAAACGTTTATACCGCACACGTAAAAGTCCCTTGGCCGTGCGGGGCGGGGCGGGCTGCATGCGCGATGCGGAGATGAGCATAGGCGCAGCCCCGACGAGCGCGCCGGTCAGAAAGTAATGAGAGAGCTGCACAAAGAGAGGATAATTACCACCACCAGAGACTGCAGAGGAAGCTAGAGGCGCCGTGTTTCCGATACCGACTGCATACGGCCTTCTTGGAGGCCGGCAGGAGGCGGGGGAGCACGGTCGCCCCCTGCCTCGCCAACCTGGGAGCGGGAGGTGCGCGGACTGGTGGAGCGGACACGGAGTGGGAGAGAGAGAGAGAGAGAGAGAGAGAGAGAGAGAGAGAGAGAG
>NW_026267282.1:526040-527457 GCF_000697945.3 Frankliniella occidentalis | reverse complement strand
AGAGAGAGAGAGAGAGAGAGAGAGAGAGAGAGAGGTGGAAGTACAGAGCGCAGAGCGCAGCTCCACTGACAAATATTTATCGTGGGGACGTCGCAGCGCGCACTTCTGCAAAGTTTTGGCAAGATCCTTTGTAACGCCGCGGACGGGCGAAAATCCACTCCCGATGACTGGTGTGTCTCCTGGCAGGCAAGATGGCGCCATCAACAACGCGAAAGGGTGGGGAGGCGGCGGACGCGGCGGGGTGGGGGCCGAAGACGCCTTCGATTAGTACACGGCCAATAATACAGCATAACATTCATAAAACCGGGCCACAAGGGACATGAAACCAAGGAGGAAGATTCGGGAAGCAATTTTCTTTTGTGAAGCAAAAGGAAAAGGTTTGGTCCATCTCAGTCGTGAGCAAGGCGCGACCTTTCAGCAGGCCCACTGGATGGACCTTCAATGAGCGGACCCCGAGCGTCGCGGTGCTTCAGGCCCTCCTCTATTTCCCCCCTCGAAGCTAGGGGGAGGAACGCCCCAGCAGGGATAAAAACTTTTAAGGCCCGTACCACCGGCATAAAAAAACATACAGCGAAAAATAAAATAGTCAGCACGGGGATTACAAATCGGGTGCAGGTGCGGCCCGAGAAGAGGACTGCTACTTTGTTACAACGACGGTGGCTGTAGCGGAATCTCTTCGAACCTTCTTTTGACGGTGTTGACCCGAGCTGCGTGTGTGTGCGAATGTCACAGTCACACCATTGTGTGAATGTCCACTCGCTCACACTTGCAGGTAATGCATTTCTGCGCAACTACACTTTAAGTGTAAAGAAACAATTTTTGTCTATTGCAAGGTCTGTGTGCGCATCTTGCAAAAATGATTCGTGACTCATAACAAGATAGGGCACTTACAGCAGCGTAGCATTATTACACACTTCTAACTACTTAGGGTTTCTAGTAGTGCAGGGATGATCTTCAAAGCTCCGTCCGGGCCGCGGAGCGTTATCTGGCGGCGGTGCCTTTATGAAATCACTCGGCAGACAATGCCGTGGCGACCGGGCAGGGGTCCGGGGCTGATGCCGGGGCTGATGCCGGGGCTGATGCCGGGGCTGATGCCGGGGCTGATGCCGTGCCGGCCGCCACTGCCCTTTCCCACGGGGATGCGCGCGGCGGGCGCATTTGCATGATTTGGCGGGCAAAGGGGCGGCGGCATTGAATACACAGCAAGGCGGCCGCCTGGACCGCATCGAGATGGGATATCACCCACCGCACTGGCGTCGGGACGGGCGGAGTCGTACTACACACCGCGCGCGCCGCGCGGGCTCCGGCGAGAGAGGAAGCGCGGCCGGCTTCCTGGTCATCAAGGGAGCGCAGGTGAGGGGGAGAGGGAGAGCGAGGGAGAGGGAGAGCGAGGGAGAGGGAGAGCGAGCGAGAGAGA
>NW_026267282.1:511615-525355 GCF_000697945.3 Frankliniella occidentalis | reverse complement strand
CGGGGTCCTCGCGGCCTCGCGGGGCCCTCGCGGCCTCGCGGGGTGGTCCGCGGGGTCCTCGCGGACTCGCGGGGTGGTCCGCGGGGTCCTCGCGGACTCGCGGGGTGGTCCGCGGGGTCCTCGCGAACTCGCGGGGTGGTCCGCGGGGTCTTCGCGGCCTCGTGGGGTGGTATTTTTGGCCTCCTTTTTATTGCTCTTGTTTCAAGAGCACAAGTCAAGAGCTCGTATCAAGTACAGATCTGTACTTGTTCCAAGAACTTACTTTTCTGGGTGCACAATGCACTCATTCATCCACCTCTCCCTACCGGTGCGGTCCTGAGCGCCAGCAATGGACTGGACCCCCACCCTCTCTCCCCTTTCACACACACACTCTCTCTGGCCGACCAGCACACGAACTCCCTCTCCCCTTACCACAACCGCAGGCTGTATGAAGGGGGCGCGAGAAAGCAGAGGGCGTGGAAAACAGCAGATGAAATATTTGTAAAGCGAGGCCAACTTCATTTACTTGATAATTCAATTTGAGTTTGATATTGTGTTAGAAGTTGCGCCGGCAGCAGTGTGGCGGCTGCTGGGGATAAAGCACGGAGCAGTCAGTCCGCACAGACGGGGGAGCGGGGGAGGGGGACGGGAGGGGCGGGAGAGGAGAGGGGAGGGGAGGAAGAGGGGAAGGCTGTGAGGTCATTGCTCACTAACGAATAGTACCAAATAGTATCGTAACAAAGTGAAAGAGACAAATACGTATTTAGTCATTGTATGCAGAAATACAGAAAAAAAAGCAGATTGTTACTAAAAAATTAAACCGGCGTTATTCGTCAAACGACGTAAACAATCCCAACAGGAAAGAGGAAAGAGGGAGGTGGGGCACTCTGAAAAATAGTAGGTAGGTTTACCTTTACCTTCTCTGACGCAAGTTGTAAAATTACAATTTGAAATCGTAAAAAAACATGCTGTACGGATCGACTTAAAATCCATTGGCAAGGAATAAATCTGTCCTCGTAAATTAACAACTTAAATTATAATTCAAGTTTACAAAATTTTTGTAAGTTTACGACGATATTTTTCAGAGTGGGTATAAGGAAGAGGAGACCAGAGCGAGGAGGCGAGGGCAGCAAAGACACACGTCCTCGGATGTTCCACTAAGCGGCTCAGCAGCGGTGAAAACCACACATGTCCAATATAAGTAAGGGAGTGGGAAAGACATCGGAAAACCCATAGAAAAAATGTTTGAAGTAAGCTCGCTCGCACACGTGTGGAGGCACACACAGAGTCCCACAAAGCGGCCTTCTTTTGACATGACCGATTACCATCTGCTCTACAAAACACACTAACGGTGTACGCTAGAACAGTCGACCATGCACACACAAGGTAGACCGTGTCTGCAGGTAAGTAAGTACAGATGGCCCCCAGTGGGCGAAGAGGGTGGGGAGAGAGAGGGTGAGAAAGACAGAAATCCTCTCGCCAAACAAAAGGGGGCGACTCGAAGGAGGGAAGGTGGCTCCGAATTAACTCGCCTTGCGGGCCGAATTCCAAATTAAACAGTAATTTACAAAGAAGATTTAAGCCTTCCCTCCCTACCCCACCCTTGCGCAGAGCAAACCACCAGCCTTGCATTAAATATCGACGCAAAGACACTCCGGGCGATTAGCAGAAGGAAACAAGATAAAAGGCGGAGAGCGCGGCCAGAGCGCAGCCGGCCCCCAGTAAGTCAGCCGGGGGCCACGCCTCGGCCGCAGCTGGTGCGCCAATATCAGGAACCAATGAGCATGCAACAGAGTGAGGCGAGCTAGAAAATGGAAGAGAAAACAAGCAGCATGGGCCTTCTAGCGGCATCTTTCTCGCGGCCGAAACTGTCCCACAACCATAAAATAGTATCCTTAAACCAAGAAAAATTTCTTTTAAAATATTACAAGGAAATTTTTTTCTTGGGTTAAGGCATTTCTAGTGTTTCCAAGGAAATTTTCTTTAATCTAACGACAAGTTTCAGTTTATTTCACCGATCATTGCCTTATATGCTTATATGCTAAGGAAAATTTCCTTGCATTTGAGGTAAAAGTAGCCTACATGACTTGTTTCAAAGGATACCATTTTGTGGGTGCATCATGTTTAGAGTGTGGTGCGGGGAGAAAAGCAAAGCCCCCCTCCCCTCACCCCACCCTTTTTGCTTCTTGATGGCTGGATAAGAGCAGGGAGAGTTTGGAACAGGTGCGATCCGCAAGGGGCGCTGGACGCCTCGCTGGACAACCTGGACGGGCGGGAGAGCACCGCCCGGCCAAGCCACCCTCCTCTACAGGGGCGTAAGGACGGGGTAGTTATTCAAATCAGCCCCTCCCTACCACCGCACCCCTACCCCCTCCACTCAGGCCGAGCGGTCGCCCTCAAACTCGCCACCACCACGCACCACACATCGACACACACACAAACACTCACACTCACACACGGCGAAACACAATATATTCACTCCCGCCCTCACGTCCCGTTCCCTTCTTTTCCGAGCCATAGATAAATAGTCGGCTTAACGAATGTTTATATGCAGCAGGGGAGGCGTGCACAGGGCGTGCGGAGCGCGGGACGCAAAGTCTATACATTAATGCAAAATATAATCCCCCACGCCACCGCTGGCGCGGGTAGGGCGTTTGATTCAGCGGGCACCTGGGAGACATATATCGACACTTCAGAGAGGGAGACAGCAGCGCAGCCAGCCGCCTGCCTGGGCCTGCTCCCAGTCACATAAGAGAGCATTTTCCTCGGGATACTGCTGCTGCTGGCTTCTCCGGCATTATGTTTGTAAGAAAGCACAAGCTCAAGTGCATATTCAAGCTTTTGATGTGGAAAAGCAGGACAGCAAGTTCTATTATTAGTAGTGGAATGCAAGTTGACTCACAAGATTCAATTCAAATCTCTAGGAAATCTTGTCCTCTTAGTGGCACATGCAGACACACGTCAGATTCACTGTTGAAGAATTTCGTCATTTCACGATAAAAATATGTCACGAATGGTTAGTAATTGAAATTAACGAGTATTATTCGTCAAGTTCAGTTACGAACTGTTCGTAGCGGAATAAAACAAACTATATTCGTAGCATTATAGAACTATTTAATAGTGCCAATTTATCAGGATGTTAGAATGTTTGTTTCAAAATATATTTCGTCCAAGATTGTTTTCTCAGGACAACAACCGAGCTACAAACTGTTCGTCATTTTACGAATCTATTCGTTACTTTTAAATAACGAAGAGTTTGTGAAGAAAATTTAACAGTGCATTTTTCGTAAAATTACGATATAATTTCCAACAGTGTTGATATCAGACATCATCCACCAGATCGATATTATAATCCTGCTTTATAGCTATTTCAAAAGAGGAGGGTGGGCCGTGCCGTAGGCCCCTAAAACGGGGCGGACATATTCATCACTTCGTTGTTCCTCACCTTTTTCGCG
The DNA here is from genome assembly GCF_000697945.3 of Frankliniella occidentalis. NCBI lineage: Eukaryota > Metazoa > Arthropoda > Insecta > Thysanoptera > Thripidae > Frankliniella > Frankliniella occidentalis. Next base: position 521,921 of record NW_026267282.1, on the reverse strand, counting down.
TCATTGTTGTTATCTGCGTGGTTGGCCTGCGGACTCATCATGTTGCCATTGCTGACGGCCGCCGTCTGGGAGAGTAGCTCGTCCGAACCCCTCTGCAACACAAAAAGGAAACAAGAATGTAAAAACATTTTTCTTAGCCTTGACACGAATTTGTTGTCACTCGAGAACGGTTCGTCGATCTCAAAAACACGCAATAACAAAATAAAAACAACAAGGTCCATAGGGGTCAAATATTTTTAGGGAGAAGTAACAGCAACCAGAAGTCCTCCTTCGCCGCGTCAAAAAGATCCATTTGAAAAAAGATAAAAAAGAAAGGTGCAAACACGTCATTGCGCGCGCCACCCCAACGCAAAGGTGCGGCTCTTCGTCTTTCCTCCCTCTTTTTTGTTCCTTCACTCTCTCCAACGCGACCGAGACGAGGCCATCACCGTACCAGACAAAAGCATCGGAACACTGCACCCGCCCCGCCCCTCCCAAATGTCCCGAGCAGCAGGCGCCGCCTAGCGCCGCCCTCAGCCCGATAGACAAAGACGTTTTCTACGAGTCAACAAAAACTTCCTTTCCTTTATTCCTCCCCGCCCCTCTCCGGCCTCACGCCGCGCGCCCTGTGCTAAATGCAGAAACTGCGGACAAGGAGGGTCCGTCCATAAATTTGCGCGAACGTCTTCCCGTAACCGCCACGCGCGGCGGTGCGAGTGCCTCGTCATTCTAGAGACGGTCCCCGAGGCGAGATTGCACCCGGCGGGAGGGCGTAGCGTGGCCACCAGCCTGGCCGAGGACAATAGTGTAGTAATGTAGCAAATTAATAATCAGAGCAAAATTAACGCCAGGCCGGGCCACGAGGCGGAGGGAGCAGGAGCAGGGGGCGACCGAGACGGCGAGGGAGACATCCAGGGAGGCGGAGAGTCGGGCGGGGTGGCGGAAGGTGAAGGAGAGCTGGGCAGGAGAGCAAGGCAATGAGTCGGATCCAATTGGAAACAAGCCGGACAGCGGCGGCGTGGGGTAGGTTAGCAGCGTGGTGGAAGTTGCTGGGCGGGGCGAGGCGGCGGGGCACGCAACCCTGTTGTGTACACATTCCACGCAGCCGGCTGTGCTGCGGGCGGCCCAGCATTAAGTGAATTAATATTCACAAGCGACGAGAGCAGAGGGGTGATGGGTAGGGCGCGAGCGAGAGAGAGAGAGGGGGGGGGGGGGAGGAAGCACTAGAGGAGCACCGCGAGAAGCACCATCACCACCACCACGGCCGGGGGTGGTGTGGTGGACGGTGTGTCGCTGCGACTCCCAACTCACTGCTAACTAAGTTGGGGTGATCAGCTCCGCTGCTGGCGTTGCGCGGCACCCAATGCAGCGCGCGCACATACATACACACACACACACACACACACACACACACACACGCACGCACGCACGCAAGCACGCACGCACGCACATACATAAAGAGCGAGGGCCGAGTTACACTGTGCCGTGCTGCGCCGGGCAGCGCGCCCGCCGTGGAGGTGGGCCAGCCCGCCGCGCACGGGTGCAGTGCGGGCGTGCCTACCGCCAAGGGGGCCACCAGCACCAGCCGCCAGCAGCCCCGCCGTGCCGTGCCTCATTTAGTCCGGTAAACAAGCGATTCAACATTGCATTTTGTAGTAGAGCAAAACGGTTTGGAGGGTATTGTAGTACATACCCAGGGGATACTTTTCCGAAGTGGAGCCCACCTCGAACCCGCGACTGGACCGCTGTACGGGGGTTGCATACTTGGCAGGGGCAACATGCAGAAAGCACGTAAAACATGATTTTTTCGAGCATGTTTTGGGCGGAATGGTTCCGAAAATGATTAATACAGTATGCGTAAACATGGTTTGCCCTATTATGCGGGTTGCCTACCTGTAAGGCGTAAAAATCACAAAAACTGGCTATCATTTTAAAAAAGTGTTCTTTGCGGCAAATATGCGTGCTACAGTGTTCATAAGTGCTTGCGGGGATTTGTTATATATAACTATAGTGGAGGAAGGTGTGTGAGTAAGTGGGGAAGGGGGGGGGGGGGGGGCACTCGTGCCAAAACGCCCCTAAACCTGCCGTAGGTTGTACTTTTTGGGTGTAATCAATTATTCACACTCTGGTGAAACCATCTAGTGGTTTTGTTGTACGCACCCGGACAGGGTACCTTTAAGAGCTGTTGCACACCTCTATTTTACAATTGGACCGCCCGCGACGAGCTAGTTGCATACTCCGCAGGGGCAAAATTTCAAAAAAAAACGCGTAATGATTACTTTACAGGCCCTTAACGGTCCCAATGGTTCTAAAAGTGGGACTTACATTATATTTTAACGTATTCTGGGAAATTATAGCGGGTTGCCTACTTCTAAGGCGTAAACATCTTGTATCTCAAAAAAATGTATAATCCACATCGATTTTTTTTATAGCCGCACCCCCGGAGTACGTTCTTGTGTACGTGTGAGTGTGTGAGATTGTGTGCCGAGAAAAAGTCATTCTGGTTGCCCAGAACACCCAAAAAAAAAAAAAAAAAAAAAAAAAAAACATAATGCGAGCGACATAAGATTCTGTTATTTATGACAAAAGTACTGTTTATTTATAGTTGATGCTATGATACCACACACTTCACTCTACAGCCACATGCTCATTTACTTCGCCGTAGAGGTAGGCAACCTGGTCAATTAAAGTCGTAATGTACGTAATATACTTCTCTTTCACTAATGAAGTTATTGTAGCAAATATCAGTTCCCCCTAAGAAGGGGTTATGATTGTTTTAAGAATTTTGCTCCTGTGGCGTATGCAACCCGCAACGAGCAAACCATTGTAGGCGAGGCGGGTAATAACTCTTAAAAATGACCCACGGCCGCCTGTGGCTGTGCACCCCAAACCGGCATTGCTTAACAACGAAATTGTTAAGGGCAACCTATACAGCCCGTAAGGTGCGCCCGTACCAGAGTTCTACCCCCCCCCCTCCCCTTTTCCCTGACGGGTGAACACACACACACACACATCTACCTGCAGAATTACAGCCATATATTCATACGCATTCACGCACGTTTGCCACGGAGAAGATTTTCAGACTAATAGCAAGTTTTTGTGATTTTTACGCCTTACAGGTAGGCAACCCGCATAATAGGGCAAACCATGTTTACGCATACTGTATTAATCATTTTCGGAACCATTCCGCCCAAAGCATGCTCGAAAAAATCATGTTTTACGTGCTTACTGTGTGTTGCCCCTGCCGAGTATGCAACCCCCGTACAGCGGTCCAGTCGCGGGTTCGAAGTGGGCTCCACTTCGGAAAAGTATCCCCTGGGTATGTACTACAATACCCTCCAAACCGTTTTGCTCTACTACAAAATGCAAACTTTGGCCGTTTTTCGTCGCTTGTTTACCGGACTAATTTACCTGGCGGGTCGTGGCGGGGTGTCGGGGGTGCGGCGCCTGAAGGCGGCTGATAACGTGCCGAGCCCCCGCGCCCCCGTCGCACCCCGCCACGCCAACACGGGGGCGCATCAGCTGTCAAAGCGGGTGACACCGCCCCGTGGTATGTGGTGCTGCGCGTTGGCGGCGACCCCGGAGACGACGGTGTGTGTGTGTAAGAGAGAGAGAGAGAGATTGAGAGCGAGGAGAGCGGGGGTGAGAGGAGAGTGAGGAGAGGAGGCGGGAGGAGGTGCTCGCAATAGCGCCGTATAGCGCGGCAACTTAACGGAGCCAATATGATACGACAGCCAGGCGACAGGCCGACAGGTCTGTCTTGCCATTCACCCACCGCGCCTCGCCCCGCCTCACCGCACCCCGCCCCGCCTTACCGCCACGACAGCTCGCCCACCGGATACTTATCAGTCGATTATGCGCCGTCACCGTCTCGTCTGCGATGCGTCCCCCCGCCCGCCCGCGTCGTGCAGCGCGCCAAACGTCTTTTGTCTCCGACATTTCTTTTTCTCACCACCCCAGTCAGTTTCTGCTCTCGCGCCCCACATTCCCCCTCGAAGGGGCGCTGCTGTGTGCGGGGCGCTATGCCGGGGTGTATTGGGTGTGTAACAAGCTATCATCAACCATTAGCCCCACGCACCCGGAGGCCGGGCCACCCCGGACCCGCCCCGCCGGCACTCTAGCCATTGTGGACGAGACCCTCCTCCCGACACCCTCCCCGCCACGCCCCGCCACGCCCCGCCACGCCCCGGGATGAATCGGGGAGGCGAGGCGCGGCGGCGCCCGGCAGGTGAGGCCGCAGGGCGGGGCCGTCATAACTTGATTTCAAGACACCACCCCGCCCCACCCCGCCCCGCCACCTCATCAGCTCCATGGGCGCCGCTCGCTTACCGCACTAATGAAATGGTGGTGCCTCGTGATCTGGCACGGGGGGTGTGGCACGGGGGTGTGGCACCGTCGGGCAAGGCGGGGTGGGGTGGGGCGGGGCACCTACCAGTGAATACGGGGGCCCCCACCCCGCCCCCGCGCTGGGCAGGGTGAGTGATGGCGACAAACCGAGATAGGATCGTGGCGCACGGCCGTCGTGCTCAACGAGATTACCAACTTGTTGGCAAATTTCACTGTCTCTGGGAAGAAAACCGTACGTCCGAGAGAGACAAAACGAAGGCAAATAAAAAGAGACGCTAGGTGGTCGAGTGGGCAGAGGAGAGGGCACTGTGACGAGCCGTTCGCCCAGACGGCCATAAAACACAAGAGGGGAGGGAGTGAGTTAAAACGGGAAAGAATGCGTCACCAGCCCCATTACGGGTTCCTATCTGAACGGAGCGCCGGATTGAGAGGCGGGGGCGGCTAGACAAAAGGGGGTCATCTTGATGAGGAGGATTAATTAATAAACGAACAGTGTCCTCAAAGGGAAAAGAAAGAACGGGGATGATGCGGTCGAGATGAACCGGATTCCAGTGACCCCGGCCCGACCCCGTTGGGGGACCTTTGACTGCTCCGCCGACCCCCTGATTTTAAGCCCTTACATAATAGACTTGAGCCGGCTCGCTGGACCGAGCCGGGGTTGCCCGAGGAATTTCAAGATTTCAAAGCGCGGGACAGAAAAGACAGCCATTATGCGACCTTGGCTCGGTGGGCGGGGGCATGGCGGGGCGGGGCGGGGGCCGGGGCGGCATGTGGCGAGGCGTACCGTAGCGCCACTAATTACGGTTCAAAATGACGGCAATTCCGCGCTAGCGAGGACCAGTGAATTAACGGTAAGGTGTCAGCACTTCGAAGAGCCAGAGAGGAAGGGGGATGGAAAGAGTGAAGCAGGAAAAAAACGGTAATCTGGGCTGGAGGTTTTAGTCTGTGCAATTTTTTTCGCCCGGGACAAAAACGGGAAAATAAATTGCCGAGTGAAATAAGGGAGAGGTGCTGCCCTGTGCCATAGGACACGATGAAGACAACGTTACACTAAAAACAAGTTGCGGCGCGGCGAATGAGTATACAGGAATATGATCGCGGGGCAGCCTTCACGTTACCCCCTTGGGCACTTTGAATAAGCGCAGCGGCAGCCAGCGGCAGCCAGCAGCAGTGGCGGCGAGCTGTGCTGCGAGTTCCAGTTGGGAGCATCCATCGGCGCCAGGCTGCGGCGGGCAGACCACCCCGCGGCGCAGCGCGCTCCCGCCAGCTCACGTCCACACACACAGCCAGACATTACAAAGTCCCGCCGTTGCGGCGGGTCAGTTATCCCTCGCTGAGTTATTAACGCGTCATGTGACGCGCCTGTAATCCGCTCCAGGCCCGCTCCAGGCCGCTCCAGGCCTGCCCCCTGCATATTTCATCCACTTTTACAACTGCCCTTGTCATGTCCCAGAGCCCTCTGCCCGGCCTCTGCCCCCCCACCCGGCCGGGTCCCACGACGCACCTGCGGTGTGCGTCCGTGTGCGTTCGTCAGCCAGCAGGGATGCCGCAGGAAAAATACAGAGCCGCAACATACGGGGACACAAAAGCTTTTTTAGGCAGTCCTTTTTTAAGGGACAAAGTATTGTGAAAAACTGTTTTCCGGGATGGCTTTTTAGGTCACAGTGCATTTGACAAACAAGCGAGGGCGGAGAGCGCAAAAAAAGGGGGGGGGGTAGGCTGAGTCTTTACACGTTACATGTGTTTCGTATCGAGCCGAGAGCAAGGGCCAAGGGCGCGTCGGGAGGGCCTCACAGCTGTGAAAGAAGGGCCTTGGGTGCGGATGCCACAGGACTCTTATCCGCCTCAACCCTCGCCCGTCACGCCCCGCCACGCCCCGCAAAGATCACGTAGCGCGTGATCTTACCGCCAGGGCAACACCTGATGGCGAGGCGTCCTTCGGAGAACGGCCCCGGGTCGGAAGATCCTCGTCGGCTGAAGGCCTCCCGCCTGTTCCAAGAACACACACACACGCCCACAAACACAAGCACAAGTAGAAGAGAAATTTCCCCGCGAGCGTGGGCGTGGTACGGTCGAGGAGCAGCAAAGGCTCTTGACCAGCTTTTCCCCCGCCGCCGCTTCGACTGCAAAAAGTTTCTCTTTGCGCGCGAATCGCCGGCCGCCAGGGTGTCGCAAATCAGCTGTAGCCGAGCTGAGCCCGAGGTGCCGCCGGGCGGCGCAGCCGGGACGCGGCGGTTACCAACTAACAAGGAGACTTAGGTAAGTGTAAATTCCCGATTCGGTTCAAACTCGGTATATTTGCTTCTTATCCCTATAGATGACTATTGCGCGTCAAAATTTGTGCTGAAGTTCATATGTCAAAAGTCCCTATAGGGGCCTATACGGGCCTATAATTCCCAAAAAATAAAAATTTCATGTTAACATTTTTTTAAAGAGTTATTCCGACTCAGAATGTGCGGTTTTTGGGGGGTAGTTCCTCTTCCATTTTTCGATTTGAGAACGCCTTCCATGAGTTTATGTCGAATTTCTAAACTTTTTCTATAAAACGCTCCTATAAAGTACCCCGGGATGTGAACTTCAGCACAAAATTCGACCGGCGTTCGACATCTACATGGTCAAGAAGCAAATATACCGAGTTTGAACCGAATCGGGAATTTACACTTACCTAAGTCTCCTTGTAAGTTAGAGGCGACTCGTGTTGCTCAATTAGCCGCGATATTATCCGCCGCACTTGTTAATTTGTTTGCGCCGGTGTATCCGCCGGCGGGCCAGCCAGCCAGGGGCGCCAGTCGGACAGGCCAAACGAAAACCCGGTGTGGGAGTCGAAATGCAAGCACCAGGAGCAGCGCTGCGGTCTGAGAGCCGGCGGCGGCGGGGCGGAGAGAGGTGGAGCGGGGGCCCGGTTAGGCAGTTTTTCTTTATATGTCCCACGCCACAGCCGCGACGTAGGGCGGGGCGGGGCGCGGGGTTACTTTATTGAAGAGGGCGAAGGGGTGGCGAGGGGGCGCGGAAAAAAGGGGCGACCCCTAAATTTTAATGCGGGGCGGTAGAGGGGGGCCACATGACGTCAGGTGGTGCCGACCATTTGCGATTCAGATATCAAACAGAAACGCAGAAGTGGGAGAGAAAGAGAAGAAAGGAATGAGGGAAGGGGGATGGGGAGGAAGGGGGAGGAAGCTGCAAGGGTGAAGGAGGTCAGGGGAGAACGGAATACAAACAATAGTAGTTAAAGCAGCGAAGTATAGGCAGGCAGCCCTGAGGGGAGGGGTAGAGGGCAGGAGAGAAAAGGGGGGCAGGAGAGAGAGAGAGGAGGGAACTTAATCCCCACACTATTTAACCCCTTCATACGCTGTGAAATGGACACCGTGCGCCCCACCGCGAACCCCCCCCCCCTCTTCCCCACGGAAAAAAAGAATTTGCTCCCACAACTAACGATTTTGTTAACATAGACATAACAAATAATTTTTAGTTGCAGGAACAAAGAAATTGTTATGGGAACCAAAATTCTGCTGCCACAACTAACGCGTCGCTATGGTCGGCTATGGTAACAAATGCAACTGTTCTGGTTACTAAACGAGGATTTTTTCTTACAACAAACGCATTTGTTACCATAGCGACGCGTTAGTTGTGACAGCAGAATTTTGCTTCCCAGAGCAAATTCTTTGCTCCTGCAACTAAAATTGTTTGTTATGTCCATGTTAACTAAATCGTTAGTTGTGAGAGCAAATTCTTTTTTTCCGTGCCGTGCCACGCACACACACACACGAAAACAGGCAAACACCGGGTTTATTTAACGACTGACGCCCGCCACCGCGCCAAGCAAGGTCATTAGCGCCCCCGTGGCCCGCCGGGGGGAGCGCGCGCCCCCGCCCCCTCCGCCACGCCCCGTCTGTGGTTGCACAAGACATGTCCCCCGATACAGCGAGCGCACACCAGGCGGGCGCGCGGCGGGGCGGGGAGCGCCCGACCAACCACTGCTTATTCATTTCACTCCCCGCAGCCTCCGCCCGCCACCCTCCTCGTCCCCTTCCCCTCGATTAATTATTTTCCCCGCCGCTGCCGGTGCGACGGCCTCGGGGCGTAGCAGTAGCATCGCAGCAGCAACGCAGCAGCAACGGCACCAACGGCAGCGGCAGCAGCAGCAGCAACGGCACAGACGACGGCCTAACCCGCCCCGGGGCCCGCCCTCCTCTAGCACCAAAACTATTGCCTGGCGAAACAACCACCACACCGCCGCCAAACGCGAATGAATTTCTCATACGAGGACTTTAGACGGACTCCCCCCTGTCCAGCTACGGCGGCGGCCGCATCAGAGACAGAGCCGTAAAAAAGGAGAGGGGACCGTCCCTCCCACCCATCCCCGTCGCGACCCGCCGTCTAACCTGTCGCCTGACGCCCCACTGGGGTCGTTTTACCGCCGCCACGACCGCTGCCGCCGCATTCGTGTTAAACGCAATTTCTCGACGTCTGCGAAGACGTCCCTCGCAGGGACTACCCGGCCCCCCGTGAACACACAGACTCGCACGTGCAGCAGCGTCACGTTCGTCTGCTTCGACCACGTCGAGGGGGGTTGGGGGGGGGGGCTCGGGACTCGGGGTGAGATCACTCTACGTGTGTATACCTATGGAAATTCAGGGGAGGTCGGGAGAGAGACCAGGTGCGAACCAGCGACAGATGGGGTGCATTAGCTGCCTAGAACGGTGGCGGCGGTGGCGTCGGGGGAGTGGGAGGATCAGAATCAGCAGGAGAGAGGGGGAGAGAGGGAGGACCAGAGAAAGGGAAAGGGAGAAAGAGAGAGAGGTAAACAAGAACGGAGGGTGGTATAAGCGCGCAAAGACCCAGAGGCAGTTGTTCTCGAGAGGGAGAGAACTGGGGAAACGGCAAAGCGGGAAAAGAATTGCGCGCGCGCAGAAAAAAATACAAACGGTAACAGACAGTCACCCCTCCTCGACTCGACCCCGGCGACCGACCGCGCGTGACGTGCGGACTGAGCTGCAGAGCGCAGCCCGGCGCAGCCTGCACCGGAAGTGTCAAAAGGCCTCTGGACGATCAATCACGTGGCGTGGATTCTTTTCATCCCCGGTGCCGTCTCATTGTCAGTCAACAGCGCGGCGCGGTGTGGAGGACACGAGGCGCGAGGGGAGGTCTTCTCATTGCATTACTTTCTTGAAACACGCGCGGAAATGGTGATGAAGGGCGATGACGATGACGGGGGGGCGCGCGCGGACCGTCCTCATCCTCATCGTCGTCCTCCTCCTCGAGCCCAGCAGCAGCCCTATCCGCCCAGAGGCGGCGGCGAGCAAGACGGCGACAGATAAATCAGCAGAAGCCAGTAAAGGGCCGCGAGCCGAGACCTACTCACTGAATCAACGGGGATTACGAGATCAGGAAGCCTCCGCCGGGCCGGGCCCGGGCCGGGCGGCTCAGCCGTGCTCAGCACACAGCGGTGCGGGGAGGAGAGAGCAGCGCCAAGCGGAAAAGCAGCAAGGGCGCGGATGTAGTTTTGTGGTCTGGCGGTACTGGCGGGCACTCCGCGCTGCTAGTATGACCGGGAGCACATCTTGGCGTATGCTGGACGTCGACCCTGCTGCGTGCGCGTACACACACAGACACACACACACAATTTCTCTCCCACTCTCACACACACATGACAGGGGCTTTGACGTCAGACAAGATAAACCCCGGGCGTCAACGCGCCGCTAATAACTCTGAGATTTGAGTGACGGCCCCCCACACACAGTAGGGGGGTTGGGTTCCGGCGAGGACCATAGGGGGAGGGGGATGATGGAGGGCAGGAGGAGGGAATCCCTGCCGAGGAACCAACAACTTTCACTCCGTCTCTCACGCTCCTCCGCCGCGCCTTGTGCCGCATGAATCGGCTTGAGCAACACTTTAGGACGACGAGAAGAAGGCAAGGGGGGAGAGAATCAAAACAGTCGTCAAGTTTGGTCGTCAGAGAGAGAGGGAGAGGGAGAGGGAG
>NW_026267282.1:508849-510949 GCF_000697945.3 Frankliniella occidentalis | reverse complement strand
GGGATGGGGGGGGGGAGGGGAGGGGTCCCGAGAACGGCGCGCTCCCGCAACGACTTTAATCACAGCCCTACTCCTCCGACCCGAGCGAGAACAAATTTGGAAAAGAAGTCCTCTCCGCCTCGCCGCCCTCCCCTCCCCCTCCCAGCGGTCCGGCGCTGCTGCTGAAACGCGCCTTTGACGTCCCCGGGGGTTGCATGCCTGCTGCAGAAACAAGAGTCCAATCACGATCGGAATGCTACCCGCCGGCCAGGTAAGGCCCGCGCGGCCGGCGGCTAAGCGCCCGAAGGGCCCGCCCTGCTCCTCCTCGTCCGCCACCCACCCTCCACCACCCTCGGGCCGGCGGGTCCAGTCCGAGGACAGAAACCCTTCCCCCTCCCCGGCGCTCGTCATTGTCGTCAGCGTTTCCGCAGGCAGTCCCGGCCCCGCCGGGCCCAGCCCCAGACAAAGGGGACACACCACCCTTGCTCATTACGGCACGAGCCAAATCAATGTCTGATTTAAAGACCAGCCCGGCCGGTCCGGGTCTGGTCCGGGTCTGGTCCGGGTCCAGTCCGGCTCGTCCTGGTCAGCCCTGTGACCGCTCGTTAGGAGCCTGTGGAGCCTGCGGGGGGTCGGGCCAGCGCCTCGCCCTTCTCGCCTGGAGCCACGGCGGCAGCGGCAGCGGCGGCAGAGCCCCGGCATCATCACTAAAGTTGTCGTCGGGGAGCGCCGGGCGGGTAGGCCGTCCCGTCCGTCCCGCCAGCCACTGGTGCGTCGCCGTGCAGATGTTGCCTACGCCGCAGGCGCGCTCCTTCCGCCACGACCGCCGCACCGCGTCGTCGTCGTCCTAGCCCCCGGAGATGCGACGGAAGCGGGTGGTGGAGGGGGGAAGTAGGAGAGGTGAAGGAGGAGGGGGTAGGAGGAGGGGGTAGGAGGAGGGGGTAGGAGGAGGGGGGAAGGAGGGGGAAGGAGGAGGGGGGAAGGAGGAGGGGGGAAGGAGGGGGAAGTAGGAGAAGGGAAGGGGAAAAGGGAGGGGGCGTGACGCGCACACTAGGTGCAGATTAATACACCTTCATTACACATGCAGGCGGCAGCGGTCCAGCTGTGCGGGAGCGAGGGGAGGCAGAGGCACTGCTGCTCCGAGGTTGGTTATCGCGACCGCGCCGCACGCTGACAAGTGAAAAGAGGGGGAATGGGATGGGGACGGAGAGTGACAGTGGAGGCTGGCCGGGCCCCGCGCGGTCACAGCGCGAGTCGGGGCGGACAATGAATGAGGCTTCACGGCCCCGCCGCGCCCCGCCGCGCCAAGCTCCACCACGCCCCGCCGCGCACCCCGGCGCGATAGCCATAAAACCAATTTTAATAAACTGGGGGACGGGGCATTCTCCGCACGGCTCAAGGAAGGCAGCCCTCACCATTTCACACAAAATTCCACCAAACATAAAAACGGCAATTTCGCGCCATGAGCAAGGAATGCCAGGAGCTGCAGTAGCAGCAGAAGATTCTGCCCTCCCCTCTCATCCCCCCCCCTTCCCCCATCTCTCTCTCTCTCTGACGTCAAGCTGCGCCACACTCAGGTGGAAGAGGGGCGATGCGTGACTAAATTACGCAATGTAGTCCAGGCGGGGCGCGCGCGTCACACGACGACAAAGTGTAAAAAGGGGAGGGCGTGGCGTGGCGTGGCGTGGCGGGGTGCCGGGGCGGGGCGGGGCCGAAAAACAACAGGTATGCGGCGTCTCGTAAATCATCGCGCGACGCGAATGATGAAGGCCCGGGTCAGGCTATGAGCTGGGCGGTAAAAAAAAGACGGAGGACCGGCCTGGAAGAAGAGAGGAACGAACATATCCGGAGTTATTGGATAAGGCACACGACGAGCAACAGTCGCCACACTACACTGTTGCTATACGCAATGGTGGTAGGACCCACAGCGCGAGCAGCAGCTCGTGTGTCAGGCGAGGTGCTGCACCAGGTTATACGCGCGAGCAGTCTGCTGCGAAAACCAAAATGTGAAATGCTTTTGGGAAAAGGACGGGGACCAGTCGGCCAGCGAGCGAGTGAGTGAGTGTGTTTGCAAAACCACCGTGGGGGAAAGGGGTCGTATGCCGGGAGGGGGAGGGAGGG
>NW_026267282.1:506589-508779 GCF_000697945.3 Frankliniella occidentalis | reverse complement strand
GGGAGGGAGAGGGAGAGGGAGAGAGAGAGAGAGAGAGAGAGAGAGAGAAAGAGAGAGAGAGAGAGAGAGAGAGTCGGGGTGGGGTTGGGGGCGCTACATTAATTATGTGCCTACTCAGGAAACACACGGGGCCACATTGTCCGGCGCAGCTTGAGTACACAGCGCCGAAATGGGCAAACACACACTCACGCATGCACTCACTCACTACACCGACGACTGGACTCGAGCAGGGCTCTGGGCCACGCGCATACGGCCACCGAGGTGACTACACAAGAAAAAAGTTACCATTTCATTCAATTACATTTTTTTAACAAAAAATATGAAAGAAACAAAGCAGGCCGAAGAGGTGAGGGATGGATGGCATTGGCTGTCACGAAAAATTTTTACCTCATTTTCGTCCCCTTCAGACGAAAATCCTTGAAATGTAACACGACAGCCAATTACGAGATGAGCAGCCAATCAGTCCACGGCTGGCGGGCGGCGGTAAGCAGCTGAGCCCCACCCGCCGGGCCCCGCCCCGCGCCTCACCCAGTCTAATTGTCACCCTTTCGCCCAATTTGTCCCCTCTTGTGCAGGGCGCCGTCGCCCGCAGCAGTCCGGGGTCAAGTGGGGGCCGGGGAGGGGACCCGGCTCCAAATTGGCATATTGATATCAGAAGCATTCACCGGTAAGGGTCGGCAAGGTGAGGGTCGGCGGAGCGTGGCAGGTGGACGGACAGACAGACGGACCGTCTCAAGTGCAGGGGAGGCCCGGTCGGCCGGCCGCCCTCGGGGGCTCTGGGGTGGGGGGAGACGTCTAACCCCCCACAAGATCACACCGCCACCGCCGCCGGCGGGCTAGCCTGGGCTCCCGCCTGACATACTGGGGGAGCTTTTATTTCGGGCCGTAAATGGAGCCCAGAGGCCCGAGGCGGCCCGAGGGTGGCGGCTGCCGGGCGAAGTGAGGCGCCCAAACCCGAGGCATTGGAGGGAAGGCAGGCTGCCAGGGCCGTGTGCTCCCTGGAGGAAGACGAAGCAGGTGGATTGGGAGGGGCGCGAGCGGAAGGGGCCGGAGGGGGCCGGAGGGGACTCCCGTAAGGTACGCTCGACTAAAATCACCCCCTTAGATTCACCCCGCAGAGGCCGAGGGGGGAGGGAGAAAAAATATATAACGTGATAGCTTTTCCTTGTTGGGTTCAAAGAAAATGAAACATCAATTTAATTTTATTTGTAAAAAGAGAGAAAAACACTACGAAGAGTGTACACATGTACACAAAATTCGAACTGCGGAGCAGCCTCTCATAACTCATCTGGTCACTCGTGAGTTCGACCCATCGGCACGGCATTAACGCGAGGCGGGGGCCCCAGATGCGCCGCCTCGCAGAGATTGATGCATCACGTGATCGAGATAAATTTTGGCGCTAATTCGAAGTTGAGGGACGCCGGTCAGACCGACGCGCAAGCGAGAGAGAGACGGAAAAGGGAAGTGAATGGGAGGGTGCGAAGCCAACAACGTCGGTAAAAATTACTTTCGGAATGAATGTGTGCACAGCAAACGCAATTATTGACCGCCCGACATCGCGAGGGGCGAAATAAACTCACACCGCACCGCGGCGGGCTCCCACAAAAAGCGAGACCAGCAGCATTATCATCGTAATTACTATGACTCTTGTTGAAGTGGGCCACGCCCCTCCGCGCCACGCCCCGCCGCGCCACGCCCGCACCGCGTCAAAGCCCTTCCTTCGGAGCGCGCGCGCCGGCAACTAATTACTTTCCAAACGTTTTCATAATTCATTACTCATCAACTTGAAGACGTTTCTTCCTCTCTCCCTCCCGCGCTTCCCCGGCCCACACTTCCTCCGCAGAACTCTCTCCCTCTCTCTTTCATCTTTCCCTGCTCGCGTGCATCGGCGCGGCGGCGTCTTCCTCCTGACTCGCTGCTGCGGGCGACCTTGGGCTCGGCGGCCGTGGAGGGGCTGGCGGGCCGGCGAGCGCCTGCGGGCGGGCAGGCCCGCGCAACGCGGCGGCCCGGCGGGTCTGCCTACCCAGCAGGCGGCCCCCGCCCGCTCCGCCCGGCCCAGCCACCTGTCGTGACAGAGTGGCAGCGGCGGCGGCGGCGCTCGGGCCGGCACAGCCCGGCGGCATTAATGAAAATAAATCATTTTAACTGCGATGAGACACGGGGCGGGTGGAGCGAGGGGATGGAAATTAG
>NW_026267282.1:500515-503216 GCF_000697945.3 Frankliniella occidentalis | reverse complement strand
GAGAGAGAGAGAGAGGGAGAGGGAGAGCGAGAGGGGGAAAGAGAGAGAGAGCGAGAGCGGCGGGGCGCAGCGGGAGAGCGCGCCCGGGAGGGCGTCAGCGGCAGCACCTGTTCTCCCCCTCCCCCTCCCTCTACCACTACCTCAATCTTTCGACCTGGTGCTGGTAGATAAGCACCCCGAGAGGCACTTCAGAAATTGACGACAATCTCACAGATCGCAGGGTGGCAGCGGTGGCGGCGCTGCACCGGACTGCCCCCTGTCCTCCTGTCCCAGGGGCCGTCACCGCCGGCCAGGTCATCCCCTCGGTGCTGATCGATCACGTCTTATCGGCGCTGTCCCGGCCGCCCGCCGGCTGTCCGCTCGCTGTCCAGCACGGATTGAGACGGACGGAGAGAGAGAGAACAGAGCGAGCCACTACCCAGGCTGTCTCCGCGGGTGATGGGTCGGCGCCAGAGGCAGCAGAGGCCACGAGCCCAAACAGCAGCGCAGTGGCATAAGGCTCAAGGCGTCCAGACCGCGGGCGCCTTCCCGCATTCATGACACGACTACAACGCTCATGACGGAGCCCGGGACGCTCCGCCGGGCCCCCGAGGGGTGGCTGGTTGGCTGGTTCAGTGCGGCGAGGGTGGCGCGGGCGGGCCTCTCCGTACCTCCGACAACCTGCCAACACCCGCGCATAAATTTTACGGCCCAGGGGCGGGAGAGAGGGAAGGAAGGGGGGGGAGAGAGAGAGAGAGAGTGTGTGGATGGGGGGGGGGGGGGTGAAACGAGCCGCACGCCACGCCACGCATGCACGCGCGCAAGCATGTATGCACGCATATCTCGGCGCGGAGGACGCGCGGCCCAAACGACCAGATATCACTTTATGTACAGAGCGCGCATAAACCCTTCAAAGCGCACGGCCCGGCCCGCTACAGTCACGAGGCCTGCCGCAAGCGCACCTGGCCGCGTGGAACAGAGGGAGGCAGAGAATGGCAAGTGTATATGGGGTGTGTGTGTGAGAGAGAGAGAAAGAGAGAGAGGGGGGCGGAGGGGGGAGGCAGCAAGAGGGGAAAGAGGAGATATAAAACAGCCGGCGTGCCGCTGTGCGACTAAAAAGGCGAAGTGAAAAGACGGGCTGCCGCTACCGGAGGCCCTTTTGTCTCGCGCCGGAGTGATATGAAATCAAGCAGCCCGGCGGCGGGGCGCGGCGGGGTGGAGAGGGGCGTGGTGGGGAAGGGCCCCTTCCGCCCTGGTGTAACATCCCGCGGCATACTGCGCATACCGCCAGAGCGGCACGGGGTCCACAGCGGGGTGCAGCGGGCGGCGGGGGAGGGGAGGCACTTGCCACGCGCGTGTCAATTGCGGCTTGCCAAGTGTAACATTCCCACCATAGTTCATAATGTAGTTGGGCCCCTCCGCCCACAACAGCCCGCACCGCCCCCGCGGAGCTCGCAGTACTCCGTCTTGGCTGTTGGCCCCGTCCGTGCGCCCGCCGCGCGTCCCTCGGTCCGTCCGTCGGCCCGCCCGTGGTGGCCGCCCGCCCCCACTGCCGGGGAGAAGCAAGCTGGCCCTTGCGGAACCGCAGAGCTGGGGTGGACGGAGGGGGGCTCGCGGGCGACCGAGTCGCATACTGTACAGTGTACTCTGCCATCGGAAATACCGCCGTCCCCATTAACCCCCCTGGCCCGATACCAATCCGCCCTTAACTATGCCCATGGCGGCGCACTTTTTCCTCTCCCAGCAGCGCGGTGCGGGCGGCAGGGCTCCCAGTGGCCGCCAGAGGCACGCGCCCGCCCATCCGCAGAGCGGGCCCGGCGCGCCGCGGATCGGATGGCATTCCGGGACGGACGCTGGCATCCGACGACCGTTCGGGGCCGGCAAAAGTGGAATGCTGCGGCAGAGGGCTCGTCCGCTGGGCTCGCAGCGGCGCGGGGCTGCGTAGTGTAGTGCGGTGGCTGGGGCGGGCTCGCTCTGGCCTCCTCCCCGCGGCAGCCAGGTGGGCAGTGCCGGGGGTCGGGGTAGTTTCTCTCTCGCTCTGCAGGTCGTTGACGGGCTCGTTGGCCGGCCGCTGGAGCCGCTGGAGGCTAATGAGGTGTAGTCGGCCGGCCGCATAATGTCCACGGGGCGAGCCGCTCTCCTGCCGCTCCAGCAGCAATGACTTGTGCCGCGGCCGGCCGGGGCCGAGGCTCCTGGAGACGGATGGATAGGTAGATGCCCGGCCGGGCCCCTTGGCTAATTCTACGCCGAAACACACAGAGGCATACCGACCGAGCAGCCCACCAATTTCTCTCTCCCCTAAGGGCCGCCGCCGGTCCAACGGACACAGCCTCTCACTGCGGCGCTCCCGCAGAGTCTGCTCTCCCTCCCCATACACACAGCGGCCAGCAACAGAGGGAAAAACACACAAATCTAATCGAATAAAATTTTAATGAAGGCACATTGTCGGACGAAATAAAATTAACTCGGCGGGGGCACACACAACCCCGACGCGCGCCCCGCCCCAGCCCTACCGTCCTGATGGCTTATACCGTGAAAACAAAATTTAACGCTTCCCCCTCACGTAATGCGCGTCCTTTCTCGCTCGGCCCGCCCTTTCGCGTCTATTCACCCTCCCGCATGGAGGCCCACTCAGTGCGGGGGAAGGGAGGCGAGAAAAGGAAAGGGAAAAGACGGGGCACGGACCTACTTAAGATATGAGGCGGGAGAGTGTGTGTGTGTG
>NW_026267282.1:499958-500465 GCF_000697945.3 Frankliniella occidentalis | reverse complement strand
GCATTAATGAAAATAAATCATTTTAACTGCGATGAGACACGGGGCGGGCGCGGGCGGGCGCGGGCGGGCGGAGCGAGGGGATGGAAATTAGCCTCGAGACGACGCGGTATCGGAGTGGGGGGTGGACAGGGCTGTGCGGTGGAGGGGAATGGAAACCAAGTGGGAATTGCGGGATTGGGATGCTAAGCCAGGCCGCGGCCAGCTGACAGTCCCAAAGCCTGGGGGAGAGGGAGGAGGAAACGGGGTGAAGGGGAGAGAAGGGAGGGAGAGTGGGGCACCTGTCCCTCCTCACCGGAGCAGGGGAGAGAGAGCGGGGACGCGCTGGCGCCGCTGGCTCTACCTACCTCGCACCGCTCTTCCACTCCCGCGCGCAATCTGGGACGTACGGCGGGGACGGTCGGGCCGGGGCGAGGGACACAGAGGAGGGATCTGTTGCTGCAGCCAGCGAGCCGGACAAAGGGCCCCCTTCACCTCGCCCCCGTCCCCTCTCTCGCTCTCTCTCTCTCT
>NW_026267282.1:487596-494121 GCF_000697945.3 Frankliniella occidentalis | reverse complement strand
GCTCTGACGTGCCCCGGCCTCTTTGTATTTCAGCCACTAATAGCCCCTCCGCCCCAACCCAACCCTATCGTCCCGCGGGATGGCAAGGGGTGGAGAGGGGAGGGAGAGGAGAGGGCGCTTAGAGGGCGCGGGCAGGAGTGGGAGGGAGAGGGAGGGGGGAATGGCGGTGGCAGCAGGACGAACCACCTGGAGCCGCCAGTAGCCACCCCACCCACCCTCTCCCCCTATGCGCCGCTGGACCCCAGGGGTCCCGCGTGCGCTCCGAGTCTCGTTAAATATTTCGCAAACGACCCAAAAGGGGTACCGCACCACACACTCGCCCCACTCTCTCTCCGAAACCCATCCGCCCCTGCCAACACCCCCTACCACCATCGCCCGCGAGCAGCCTGGGCACGACGAATAGGGCGTGGTGGTGGCCTGGCCCTGGTAGTGGTGGGTGGTAGCGGAGGAGGATGCCGTGGGTAGCGGAAACATATCATAGCGCTGTCTCGCCGCCAGGGCCTCGGCCAGGGCCGGGCACGCAACGCTGAGCCGCAGCAACAGGGCCTCGTCGGGGAGCGGCCCGGCCTGGGCCCGGCGCTCTCCAGATCACAAGTCAGCGACAAGCTGGCGGTGGTGTGCGCCAACACGGGCGATAAGCAAGGAGTTAACGACCCTCTCGTGCCAAAAGGAATGAGCTTTCTTCCCAGTCCACCAAAAAACAGAAAAGGGTAACGATAAAAACAATGAAGCTACGGTGGGTGAGCGACTTGCCATGTGCCTTACTTACAGCCAAAGGTCGCAGCGCCGGTAGTGCAGTGACTTATTCACTCCATACAGCGCGCACCCGCCTCGGGAGATTGACAGCCCCCCCTCCCCCAGCCTACTGCAGGGCAACATGAGACCGGCACCTGTCACTCGGCGCCCTGCCACGCCACGCCCCGCCACGCACTCCAGAGACGCCCTGGCAGGCTGGCCTAGATGATGAAGAAGAAGGAGTAAGGGGGGCCCGGGCCGCCCTTCAGCCGGCGGGCGCGACATCGAAAGAAAGAGAAAACTGCGTGCGGCTACACTCGAGCGTCGCTACAAAAGGGCGGAGCGGGGCGAAGCGGGGCGGGCTCCCGGTGGGGAGGAGGGCGCGCCCTTCACCGCGCACTTCACCCGAAGGATCCCCCGCGCACTGGCGGGCCCCACCCTCCCCGCCCAGGTGTGGGGTTACGCAGCACAAGGGGTGCGCCGCTAGCAGCAGGCTCTTTCGGCTGCTCGTCGTCCTCGCGTTTCTCCCGCTCCGCAGTAGAGGCAGGCTGTTCTTCGGGCTTCAGCCGAGCGCGCCGGCCGCCTCGCCACACGGGTAGTGCCGGGGCGGAGGCACGTAGAGCATGCGGCACACGTACCGACCAAACAAATTAACTGAGATGGAAGGCGAGCGCGACAGCTTGGGAAAAGTGTTTTGCAAGTCGAGGGGGCTGCCGAGAGAGGGGGGGGGTGTCGCCGCCGCCACTGCTGCCCCATCCGTCACATGGTCCTCCTAATCTCACATCAAAGGCAGTTGAGACAAGGCGCGGCTCTAAACTAGGTTGTGACGACGGCGATCATTTGGTATGACGCGGAGTGGTGTATATACTTGGAGGCGGCAGGTGTTCTCCTCCCCGCCCACACCCCCGCCCTCAAACACCAACCCTCCCTCGCGCGTTCATCAAGTAAACAGAGCAAACTGGTTGCGGCTGCAACTAGGACTAGAGGCCCGCCCGCCCCGCCTTCCCCGCCCGCCCCGCCCGCCGGCTCGTATTATGTCCCTCATAATGGGCTTTGGGCCCAAAGCGGATAACACAGCAGGGAAAGTAGCACTTGAGAATGAGCTGCTGCCGCCGCCCTCCGCGCCCTGCGACGCGGCCGCGGGCCCTTGAAAGGGGGCGCCCTGAAAGGACGTGAAAAGGAGCCCAAAAGAGGTAAAGGGTTATGATGACAGCACCTCTGTGTCCTCCGTCCCGTCCTCCTTCACCTCTGGACCTCTAAACCTCGAAGACGACGGATATTTTATTTTTTTATTATGAGAAAAGGGCGAAAGTGAACGAGGAGGGCGTCGGGGCTATTATTCGGCACAAGTGGAGGGGAGCGACGCCTGTAGGCGCCTCGAGACCGGCGACAGGCCGAGGACACTGTCCGCGCCGCGTGCGCAAAGCCCAGCGAGTGGGTGGCGCCAAAATCGCTAGTTAGCAGGGTATCGCATCCGTGTGCAAATCGCTGGAAAATTGATAGTCGTACGCGGTCGGTGTTCAGATTGCTATCGCAGAGCAGAGCCCCGTCCCCTCGGCGTGGTGATAATGGATTATTACAGGAGGAGGTGGTTTAGCAATTTCGTTTCACGCACGCTCTAAAATTAACGATGAAACGAAAAAGATGAAAACTAAGAACGAGTAAACTCTATCACGGGATGATAAGGGGAAGTAATAACGACATGAATATGTTACAGTCCAGGTTACGGTATCCAGGCGAAATAAACGAAAATGAAAAAGCTTTAGCTTACACATAGCCTAGCAGAGCGGCGAACGCTTTTGTTAGCTAGGCCCGGCAGAGGGTAGACAAACTCCATCAGGGGAAAGCGGTGGGGAGGAGTGGAAGAGGCGGAGTTTGGTCAAGTTCGCACAACATCACACTGCCACCGCTGCACTGGTTGACCAGCAGCGGGGGGCAGGGCGGGCCCGGCCCGGGCAAATCCGGGGCGTCAACAAAAACCCGACCACCACGACGACCCGGCCTGGCCCTGGCCCGGCGGCCGAGAGGAGAGGCGGTAGGGAGGCCGGGCTGGGAGGCTGTGGTCTGCGGTCCACAACCGCCGGCATCTCCCGGCCAGCAGTCAGCCAGCCAGCACAGCGGCATGGCGTCTTCCAACAACACATTTGCATGCTCTGCTCGGGCAAGTCAGTCAGTCAGTGGTCGCTGTTTGCCAGCACCCTGTGCCCGTCACAAGGGCGGGGATATGGCGCAGCAAATACATATACTTTGTACCAGACTGTACCGACGTCACGCGCAGCAGAAGCGCCGCAACAGAATATGGTTCTTGCGGGAGCAATTAAAACCTCACTCACCTGGGGTCGGGCCGACGCGGCGGCGCTGCCCCCGCGGAGCCGCCCGCCCTGCCCCGCCCCGCCCGGTGGACGCAGATCGATAGAGTATAATTAAAGCGAACGCGCCCCATCAGCCATGCTGAAAGAGAGAGCGGACCCGCACACACACATACACGGACACAGACATCACGTGTATAGCGACGGACAGGCGAAACCGCGCGCCCGAAACACCGAGGACGTGTTAACAGAGTACTATATCATCATCGCTTTCCGTCACGCGCGCTTATTCAAAATAAAAATCCATACACGTGGGCCGACCCGCGGCTCCATCCCTACACCAAAAGCCCCCCCCCCCCCCCGACCCATTCACGGCGAGGCAGGCAGCAGGAGTGCAGCGGCAGAGCAGAGCTCCCCGCCTCATTTGTGTACAGGCTGTTTGTTCGACGCGCCCAGAAATAGACCGCAGCGGGGATGTTGAGGGGAAAGGGGGAGGGGGGGGGGCTGCCCCGGGGCAGTGCAGGGGTCGGGCCGGCCGCCGCCCCCGCGGCAACGGTGCTGCACGGCGCAGCACACCCACCGCAGCACCAGCAGCACGACCATTTACAGTCGGTTTGGTTCCCATCCAAGCCCAACGACAACCAACAGACCCGATGAAAAGTGCATGCGCTTGCCGACTCGGAACGAGAAGGGAGACAGGAAAGAGGTGAGGGGGCGGGAAAGGGGGGTCTAAGGAAAATTACTTGAGTATAAGGGATCGTCCTAGACGAACGTCCGTTTTTGTCAGATTCATTCGGTAAATTGCTGAAGCACGACGCCTGCGAGATTCAGGGTAGGCCATCCCGCAGTACATACATGAATCGCAGGCAAAATCTTGCCTACCTAGCAGGCGCTATGAAAGCCGGCATTGCCTGAACAGGGGCAGTCTCGTAACGGCAAATGAAGGACGTATACTTTCTGGGTGATCCCTTAGTTAGACCGTGAAATAATTCGGACGAATAGGAGGGGTGCAGAGTGTGACACGGGATAGCGCGAGACGGGATCGGTCCGTGGCCCAAACAGTTATACGTTACGCAGCCGGCCGACACGTAGCTGAAGCAGCCGCATGGCTGCCAGCGGCAGAGCGGAGCTGGCCGGCGCGCAGCGGCAGCTTACCTGCAACAAAACAAACAAACCGCGTGCGTTAGACGCGATGCACAAACAAACGGGCGTGCGCTCACACACACACATACACGTGGCGGGACTGGTGTCACCGCCTGAAAAGGGAACGGAAAAAAGAGGGGGTGGGCGAGGGGCAGAAGGGGCTTAAGGTCTCCTCCTACACGACCACCTTTTGCACCTGCCCCCGCTCGACCGCTAAGGGTAAGGGTCACAGGCCGACGGCGGCGTGCAGACAACCTTCTTTTCTTTCCCTTTTATTTGAGCCAAAGGGAAAATTCGCCGAACTGTGTTGCGTAGAGCAGCTCTCTCTCCCGGCGGGAGCAAACTCAGCCCATAATAACGCTAGGCAACAAGTCTTGCCTTGCAACAGGCGCAGTGCCGCTGCTAACAACCGCACGGGCAACCTTATTACAAGATTTGACCCCCCGCCCCTAGCCCCTCCTCCCATCACCTACTCCCTCTACCTCATTTCCCTCATCCTCCCGCCCGCCAGGAGACTAGACCCCTCCTTTCACCCACCCCCTATAGCAGCAGCATGGACTCGTCTGGTAATCCAACAGCAGCCCCCCCTGCCTCCGGTGCGCAGGCTTTGGCTCAGCGACCCCAGCCAAGGACACCGCCGGCCCCCTCCCCTCTTGGCCGCGGGCTGCGCCCCGCCCCGCCACGCCCCGCCGAACAGTAGACGCAGAGAGTGCAAGCCAAACCAGCAGCCAGCCACCCACTCACACACATGTGCCCCAGTCAAACCAAACGAGTGGAGAGAAACAGGATAGGACTCACAAGGGGACTTAGGCAAGTGTAAATTCCCGATCGTGCCCAAACTCGGTATATTTGCTTCTTATCTATGTAGGTAACGAATGCCGACCAAATTTTTTCCTGAGAGTCATGTGCCGAAACTCCCTATAAAAGCGTGTAATTTCACAAAATACAAATTTCTACTTTTGTACAAATATTAAGTGATATTCTGACTCAAAATGAGCGGTTTTGGGGGGGTAGTTCCTGTGACACTTTTCGATTTGAGACCCCCTTCCGTCATTTTTGGCCCAAATTCAATATTTTTTCCATTATTTCCTCCCCTAAAGTACCCTAGAAATTGACTCTCAGGAAAAAATACTACCGTCAGTCGTCATCAACATAGATAAGAAACAAATATACCGAGTTTGGGCAAGATCGGGAATTTACACTTGCCTAAGCCCCCTTGTCAGCTCCGAAAACTAAAGTGTGCACTTGTGGCTGCAGACTTATCAGCAGGCATCCTTCACTTCAGTTTTCAGACACCTACACCTACAGGCGTGTATTAACTTGCTAAGGTGCGTCCTTGCAATTCGACTCTTCCATCTGTGCACTAAAAAGAATGTTGGGTTTGCAGTGTCCAGGAAAAACCAAATGAATAACAAACTGTGGAATTGACTTGTGTGTTCCTTATTTATTTTTAATGAAATCGTATCGAGATCACCTAGCAGGTCAAAAGAAAAAATATAAAGACGGTCTAGCGAAAGCATGGAAGGACCACAAGGACCACAACGTCAAAATAGCGCACCACCCAGAGGGTCCCTTCGAATAGGACTGGCATGAGGCTGCAGCTCGAATTCCACCCAGTCTCAGACGAAAAATTCCACACACGTTTAGTCGGGCGGAAAGCGGCGGTACCGGTAGCATTCCCTTACGGCTTAAAGGGGAGAGTGAGTGGAGGAGAGGGTGGAAGAGGGAGAGAATGGACCACACAGTACGGACACAGCCAAACAAACACAAGCGAGTTATGAGTGTCGACCAGTACTGTAATAAAGCAAACAAGTGGCCCTGTACTGTGCGCGCCGCAGGCAGCAGCCAAACTAGATTGGACCGACATTTCGCCACATCCGAATTACGATGGGGGAGCGGCCGAGCGCGCCGGTCCAGCGCCAAATGAAATGAAACGCGAGGGTTAATGAATAACTTAACCGGCCGCAGAAGTGTTTCAACAACGTATCAAAGGGCCTCATTGTGGAGGGAGTCTCTCGCTCTCCGTACGAGTCACGGTCCTTTTAGCCCGCTCCTCACCGGACACCCCGCCGCCGCTCACCAACCACACGCCCCGAGAAACAATTTGATTAAAGGCCCGACCCGCGGCGGCGGCGCTACAAACGGCCGGCGCCCCCAACCCCGCCCCATTATAGAGACTGTGTCACCGTTATTTAAAACGCCGAGCTAAACGCATCCAAATTGGCGCAGTCAACACAATTAGGCCAATTTGCGTAGGTAAAGCCCGCCCGGGCAGCCGGCGGGCCAGCGCGGCGGACCCCGGGGAAGGTGGAGTGGGTGGGTCTCGCGTGGGGGCGCG
>NW_026267282.1:480932-487074 GCF_000697945.3 Frankliniella occidentalis | reverse complement strand
TATCAATGAATACACAGACCGGCTGAGAGGTAATGCTATATCTCTATTACTGCAAGGACATGATTTTCCAACAACAAATACAAATTTAAATCGCTGTTTTTTAATTTTCTTAATTTGCTGGTTTTCAACAGGCTTATGCACTCGCCGAGAAGCTGCTGGTTTAGTTGCACGACGCCGACGGTCTCGCGCTGATACTCGCCCGCTGCTAGCCCGGCCGCAGCGCCCAGCCCAGCGGGTTGGGGTCGCGGTTTGGTTGTGGTTCTCCCCTCTCTCCTTCTCCCTGGCCTGGGCGTGCATGGCGGACCGCCGATACAGAGGGGGGTTGTATAGAAGCCGAGAGGTCCGGCCGCAGCCAGGCCTATCCATCACCACCTGCACGCCCTGCCGCGCCCCGCCGCGCCCCGCCGCGCCCCGCCGCTGGACCCACGCTGCAGGCTGGACGCCCCTTTCCCCTTCCCTCTGAAAGCCGCGGGGCACCGAGGCAGCAATGTATCAAGCGGCCCCACGCGCTCACGCACACTCACACGCACATACAAACACACCCACACTTTGACGCATTGCATAGGGGGGGTGCCAGCCTTAGCCAAGCCTCCCTTCCACCAGCCGCTAACAGCTGATAGCATCGGACAACCGCAACAACATCAACACACACGCACAGCCCTGGCGGCTACTCGTCTTGCTGTACCGAAATTGAAGAGACCTCCAGGGTCTAAAACAAATGCAGGCAATGTAAAGAGGCTGGGGTGGGGACTATTTTGCTCGATTGCTGCAAAATACAAGCACCACGGTCAACGCCACCGCGCGATAAGCGATCCATAGTCAGATACGGTGCGTTATTCGTGTAAGTTCGAACTGGCCTGTTCGCTCATCTCTAACACACACACGCGCGCGCGCGCAAAGCTTTTCCCTGGTGCTACAGCGGCGCACCGACATAATGTTACACTATAACCTACGTCACGCATGCAAAAGGAGAGCGGCCGGTAGCCTGTGAAAATAAACCGGCGATTTCAAGCAAACTGCTCAAGCGACCCCCAAATCATCCCTAGGCTAGGGCCCCTCTTTTCTCTAGCCCTCACCCACGACCTCGCGCCAATACCGACGGATATATTTTTAACGCACTCGACAAGAAAGCACGCCCCTGGAGAATAAAAAAAATAAAATCGCTTTCCCGTTTTCAGCACTCTTTGTAAGACCGTGTAAGACACTCGACCTGGGAATTTTAAGAAATAGACCTCTTTACATTGGGGTAATAAAAAGAATGTAAAACCTGAAAACATTGCGTGCTAATGGCTCCGCTCCCCATGTCTCTCTATATACTCCACTTTACGGTTCCCTGCTTTAGTTTACTTAGTTCTTTAACCAAGGAATGGTGTATATGTATTGAAAACACAAATGCTGTGCTAAAAAGTGAAAATGTAGAAACACTGTGTTGTTACAGGTGAGCGCAAGTACAGCCTTTTTTGCCCTGACAAGAAGAGTCTGGCCATTTTTTTTCTAAATACATATATTTTTTTAATTTCTTTTTTGCGGCCTCACATCCTAGTGAAGATTGCCTTTGCGCTGCAAAGCCTTTCTTCCCCTCGGCCTGGGCAAACCAGCCGAGGTGCGGAGGGAAAATAAAACGCAAGCTCCCCTTTCTGGCGGCCGCTGGCCTTGGGCCCGTGCGGTGCTTTTGTGGCCACTGCACTCGCTGCTGCATTCAGAGCACAGCAACGATACACTGCAATATCGGTAACCACGACTTCTCTGTTTTACAGTAAATCCCTCAAAACAAAAACGCATCGACGAACTTTGGAGAATGTCCTCGTGTTCCTTTTTATTGTGGAAATTAGCAACGAGCGTAGCAGAAGGTGAGGGAGGGGTTGCAAGGGGCACATGGAGGAAGAGGTCGGGAAGGGGGAAAGGGGAGGGGATGGGGGACAATAGAAGGCGGGCCGTAGAGCACTACCGCCCAGCCCACCCAACAAAGCAATTTATAATTCATATGGACGGTGGAGCGCCGTAGGATGAGAGGGGCGGGGGAGAGCACCGGGCCTCCGTCGTGCCCCGGCTACAAAGGCAACATCATAAAATTTGTCGAATGCGCTACACACAAAGGTCTTTTTGATAAACTAGAGAAGTTTCAGAATGAAATATGGCAAATTGATTCGTGTTATGAAAGTACACTGCATACAATGTACATCAAAAACTGTAGTACATTGTTGTGCTCTTAAAAAGCACAAAACATTATTTTTTAAACGTAGAAATCCTTAGCTTGATAGATTGATGCTCAGCGGGGCTTTGGGAAAGAAGACCCAACCTACCAGTAGAGTAAGCAACTTTGTGGTCCTTCCCCTGCCACCGAGGACCCCGATGGACCTCGATGGACCCCGATGAGGCCCACCGTTGCCGTTCAGGACTTTCCCCTTACACGGGGCCTAATTCTGAGAGTGCTCCGGCCTATCCTATATCGAGGAGGCCCGGCCCGGCCGGGTCAGGTGTACGAGCACAGGGGGCGCAGCAGCGGCGCGCCACGCCCCGCCACGCAGAGGCGCAGCGCCATTCCGATAAAACTCGGAAAGTGCGCACATGCACGATGAACCACCGCTCTCCACGGATGACAAAGTTTTGTGAGGCAACAAGGCTGGCAAAAAGGTATACGCCCCCTTTGCATCTAAGCAAGTTGGCCCCGCGAGCTGCCAAACCGATAGACCAAAACAAAATCTGCAAAAAAAAAAAAAAAAGAAACAGAAAACAAGTAGAAAGCAGAAGAAAACGGTGAAGAAACGTGCGCACGGTAGTCGGGTCGGGAGCCTCATTGCTTCGATGAGAGCTAAATCGTGCACTGGTCCACTGGTACAGCAGAGGAGAACCTTTGAGCAGGGGACCACTTCCACTGGGACTGCGATGGCTTCTCCCGGAGCCGTCAGCCACCACCATGTGGTCAGCGAGGTCCCTCCGCACTGGTACAGGTGTATGGTCCGTGCTGCGCCACGCACTTCACATCCGGCGGGAGGGTCGACCGCGCTGGGAACTATCGCTTGCACGAGCACCTGCAAACAGCGTCCTGGGCAGGAGCATGCCTCCATCCCCACCCCTCTCCTACCAAAGCGGGCCCCAAAGTTCAGCAGGCAGCAACAGCAACGGCGCCCTGTTACTCTCGTCACAAAAGCTTTCTAGTCGGGGTTTCTTGGCCGGGCAGCAGCAGCCAGCACCTTATCCACCTTCTCCGCCCAGGCTGCTGCTGCCGCTGCTGAAGGAACAAGCCAGCGGACTGTGTTGCCAAAAGGGGGAAGAAATTCACCTGCTTTTCAAAGCATTACAAAAGAGACACAGAGCTTTGCCCGCTCCTGCCCGCCCGCCCGTCCCGTCCTTAATTAAGGAGATTGTACCTGCAGACCTTCCAGCCGGGAGAGACCTCGTCTGTCGCGTCGCGACGCCCAACGGCGCCTGTAATCTTCCCCGTTCTCCTCCACCCCTTCTCGCCAGGCCACACTCCATCAAAGTAAGGCGATATACACACCGATGCCAACTAAATAAGCTCATGCCTGTCGGAACCAGATTAATTTTTATTACTCATCTCAAATATGTGAGATTGTGATGGTGTTAATAGTTTGCACGTCTCAGCAATCCATCTGTACCTTAAATACAGCGAGAAAAAACTAACAAATGATAATACTTGCTTCGTTCGATTCATGACAAAACTACAGACTCCTAATAAAGAAACATTCATGTAACAAGTCAGGCTAAAAAGGAACGTCACATTTTACTAAAATCGCCCACACGTTAGGCCAGCACCTGAAACAGCTTTTCACTTTTCAGAGTAAACACGCGAGCGTTTGGGCTGCTCACACACACACAGTGACATAAACCTGCGCAATTAATTATTCCAGCAGCAATACGAGCCGAACGGACCATCAAGAGGAGACAATTTGTCCGGCCGGGAGGCGGGGGGAGCAGAGCGGGCGGCCTGATACAGTCGTTGTTGCAAAAGGGGTTAAAGGGGTGGAGAGCATCGATCCGCCCGGCGCACAGCGATACTGGAGGCACGGCACGGCAAGGCTCAGGCCTCGGAGCCGAAAACATGGGGAAGGACATGACCCGACCCAAAACTGACGAGATCAGAAACAATTACAGCACCAGTTATTATTAATTTTGATTTGGCCTGTCGGTTTGTAAGAGAATTCTTTTTTTTTCTTTTTTTGTTTTTTATTAAAGACTTTCAGACCAGACAAACTTGTCGTTGAGATTTTTTTTTTTAACAAACAGTGGTAACAATGAAGCAAACTTTTTTTTAGAGCGTGTGACAGCGCAGCAAGTCATACGTGAGCAAAACGTCAAAATGCCAGCACATTCTCTCTCTTTATTTTTTGACGAGTGGAATGTGTTGTTTTTAGCCGCATTGACCTTAAAGCCAGATGTGGTATGAGTGTTTAGCACGTGACATACGCGCGCAGTGGGCTTTAAGCCGGAGGGCGGAACATGACGTGCATGTGGGCTACCTCCCAGGGGGAGCTCCGTGCGCGGTATAGAATACCGGGCGCCAGGAAAGTGGAGCCGGAAATGGAAATAACACGACGCTAACGCTAACACGTTTAGCAGTAGAATCCCGGGGTTTGCGTACTTTGCAGTAGGCCAGGGGCAAATAATTTCTTAATTTCAAGCTCACGCGAAGCTGGCAGTAACATAAAAGATCTGACCGCTCGTCGTACGTTTGATCCCCTTTGCTTGAACTTGCCACGACAACCCCTTCGCGTGTCTTGTCCTACTCCTCGGGGGATGCGTTCATGACGAACCCCCACGCAGGGAGTTCTCTCGGAGAGACGAAGTAAGATATGGAGGAAGAGTGTGGGACGAGGTAGAGGCATTCGAAAGAGAGAGGAGGGGGGAGGAGAGAGACGAGCACCACGCACCGACACGCACGCACGCACTGGATTTAGATGGGCGCGTGCGATATCCAGTCACTCGCCCAGCAGTTTGTGCGGAGCGGGACTCATTCAAGGTTGCGGTGCATTAACGTAACTAACGGGCGGGCGCCTCCCCCTTTACTCCGCCGGGGAGCCAGCACCCTCGTGTGTCAGTAGGGGCGCTCTTGCTCGCTCCCTGCTGCCGTCAGTGGCGCCGAACTGCGGCGTAAGGGCGAGAGGCGAGAGGTATGGCGCAGAACGACAAGGAGTGAAGGAGCAAGGGATGGTCGAGGGAGCACCAACTTTGAGTATTAACGGTTGACAACAGAGCCCTGCATCGAGTGAGCATCGGATGCCTACATGGCGTCCGAAAGCGGTTGTGGGAGTGAGAACCTCGCGCCGGGCCATAGCTCCCTCTCACTCCGATTCGCTTTCGGACGCCATGTAAGCATCCCAGGCTGCCTGGATGCAGGGCTCTGGTTGACAAGAAAAGTAACGTCCAAAATGAAGTCGATATTAGCGATTTCAGTGATATTTACTATTTAAAAGAGTTTATTAAAAGTACACGAAAGTGCGGAGTTGATACTCCTTCGGGGTAACTATGTTAAAGCGACTGTACTTTTATCGGAACATATTCTCTACTCCCAGCCTTTATGGAGATATTTCCAAAGTATTTTATTGATACAGATGTTTAAATTTTCAATTAATATACGGGTGTCTGAAAAGGGCTCAAAAGTCATAACAAACAAAAACAATGAAGACGATAAAGAGCAAACACAGGAGGCTGACGGCTGAGCTCACCTTCCCGGTGCCTAGTTAAATTGGACACATCATATGCAGTAAAGGGCTGGTCCAGCAGCACAACGAGAGCCTTTTGTGCCGACGGAAGGGCGCACGCCACGCCCGCGGCCCAACATGTGCGCGCGTTCACCGCCGGGCCGGAACAAGAAGGGCCGGGCCCGGGTGCGCCGAGGGCGCTTTCACGGACTTGGCCCTCCCGTCCTTAATAAGCCAACTTGCCCCTGCCGCGGGACATGCGCTGGCCCGGGGGCGCTGGCGCACGGCAGCACGCGCCAGCAGGAGGAAGCACTGGCTCACCTCGCGGGCGATCAACCGCCAGCCGCCCTTCCTCCGTAGCGACGCTCCTGCTGCCGAGCAACAGACAGTCTGACGGCAAGGCGGAGCACAAGCACTGCGTCTGGCAGAAGCGTGCGCCGCACGTCGTACGAAGAACATCAGGTGCGGCGGGGCGTACC
>NW_026267282.1:473258-476067 GCF_000697945.3 Frankliniella occidentalis | reverse complement strand
CTTTTCTCTTCACCGCCCTCTTACAGTCAACCCAGTTGGCGCCACCTCCACGGCGAGAGCGCACAACTGCCATCCCAACTGGAGCAGAAAAACAGAGAGGGGAGCAAGGAGCAGAGAGAGAGGGGCGGTGGGGGAAGAGCACGACGGCGTGGTGGGTATTTGAACCCGCCCGCCCGCGACACGCTGCGCTGGGCGGGCGCCCTCCCTCTGGGCGACCTCATTCGGCACCACCACCACACGAGTGCAGCCAATTGGGCGCCCGGCAGCACCCTGATGAGGGCGGCCAAGGACGGGCAGGGCCGGCGCAGGGAGGGCGGGACCCCCGGCAGCCCAGCGGGCCCAGCGGCCGCCCCTCGCATCCAGGCCGGCGCGTAAGGCATCAAAGTGAAGTGGAGTCGCCCACCACGGTAGGCGACGCCGGCGCCGGCCTTATTGCCACGCTCAGCTTGTGCAAGCTCTCCTAGCGCCTGGTAGGTAGGCAACACCTGGCATGCAGGGCACGCGTGTACTGCGGGGTGGCCTACCCTGCGTCTCGCAGGCGCCAAAGTCCCACAATTTGCCGAAAAGAAACAGCAGACGCACTTCCTGATGGGCGACCCATTATCGCATGCGTGCAAAAGTCACGTGTCTCCCCATTTCCTCGCCGACTAAAGTGCGAATGGCCAGTCACTCACCTGCATGTGTGGGACAGTAGTCGTACATTTGGAGCAGCCCCCGTCTCCGCGGCCGCACAACGGCGGGGCACTCTATGGCCCTGGAAGGGACCAGGGCGGCGTGGGCCCGCTAGATTACGCTCCCGGGAGAAAGGAAGATGGGCCGGAGTGGCCGGGGGGCGGGGAGGGGGGGCACCGCTGTCCTCAAATCACCGCAGGCAGGAAGACAGCAGCGAAACCAATCCAGCAGCAGCGCGACAAGGACTCGCAGCAGCGCCCGCTTCTTTTCATCTTCTTCTCCAAATAAATATTTGCGCAATGTTTTCCGCCTAAAAAGTTATATCTCAAGGCTGCGGCGCGGTGGGGCGGACACGATCAGGCGGCTGGGGATGAGCGCCAGGAGGGCTGGGCTGGGGTGGGCCGTAATGCCATGGAAATCCACTCCGCAAATTAATACAAGAACAACAGACCGGGGGTACTACGGCGCCCCACCATGCCCCGCTCTGCCCGCATCGCTCAAGGGGAGATAATGAAAGACAATCATTTTTCGCGGCGTGCGCGATACGAAAGAAAGCGGCCTGTCCTCGAAATGTTCCTCGTGCTCGTCGACCTCTTCCTCGTCTTGCACCAGCTCCTCGGGCTCATCGCACTCCTCTTCTTCTTGCTCCTCGTGCTCGTCGCACCCTGTTTTTCTCCCTGTGCTCCTCGTCGTGCTCCCCCCTACCACTTTACGGGGCCGTGTGGGCTAGGCGCGCCTCCCCCGGGGGGAGCCCCACCACCGCCGCTGCCATGGGCATAAAGTGCCCCTTTTATTGGCTCTCGCTGCAACCGTAGCGTAGAACGGCCTGTTTGCTAACTCGGCGCCGTCATAGCACCTTATCGAAGCAAAGCACTTCAATCTAACGGTGCGTGTCGCACGGCAGGGGAGACAAGGGCCTCCCCCGCACAGGGCACAGCGGAGAGAGTTTAAATCACAAGCTAAATTGTTGGAAACTTCTTAGACGCGCCTTATAGATTTCTCTGCACGTTGATCTTTTAGTTATACGATGATATTATGGATAATTTATTAAATAAAG
The DNA here is from genome assembly GCF_000697945.3 of Frankliniella occidentalis. Lineage (NCBI taxonomy): Eukaryota > Metazoa > Arthropoda > Insecta > Thysanoptera > Thripidae > Frankliniella > Frankliniella occidentalis. The sequence continues at coordinate 474,338 of NW_026267282.1, read as the reverse complement.
CGTATTTGAGAAAAAAAAACGTTAACGCTAACGCTAACGTGAAAGCAGATGACTTCTGGCGATTGGCGTTGAGTTTTTACTCTCAACTCTGGGCGCGGCAGAGGCGGTGAGGCGCGACGGGGCACAGGGACAGCTAGCGTGGCATTGAACGCGGCTTTGAACGGCGGCTTTGAACGCGGCGAGCGTGGCGTGGCAATCGTGGCGTGTAGCGGCGAGCGTGGCGTGGTGAGCATGGCGCGACGAGCATGGCGCGGCGAGCATGGCGTGACAAACACGGCGCGGCGAGCACGGCGCGGCGAGCAAGGCGCGGTGAGCAAGGTGCGGTGAGCAAGGCTCGGTGAGCATGGCGCGGTGAGCATGGCGCGGTGAGCATGGCGCGGTGAGCATGGCGCGGCGAGCATGGCGCAGCGAGCATGGCGCGGCGAGCACGGCGCGGCAAGCACGGCGCGGCGAGCAAGGCGCGGTGAGCAAGGCTCGGTGAGCAAGGCTCGGTGAGCATGGCGCGGTGAGCATGGCGCGGCGAGCATGGCGCGGTGAGCATGGCGCGGCGAGCAAGGCGCGGTGAGCATGGCGCGGCGAGCATGGCGCGGCGAGCACGGCGCGGCGAGCAAGGCGCGGTGAGCAAGGCGCGGTGAGCATGGCGCGGTGAGCATGGCGCGGCGAGCATGGCGTGGCGCGGCAAGCGGGGCGCGGCGAGCGGGGCGCGACGAGCGGGGCGCGACGACATTGAACGCATCATTATTGAACGCATCAGCATTGAACGCGGCAGTGTTAAAGGTTGGCGTGGCACAGGATGGCAAGCACCACGCACGCACGCACACGTGCGCGCACACACACACGGCGACGGCTTGGCTGGGCGCGGTGGCCCAGTGCTTTATGCTCTCTTTTATGACGGCGGGTCGTTAAAAGGCGCCCGGAGAACGGCGACCAGAGCTGCATAGGGCTGCGCGGCAGCTGCTAGGCCTGAACAGCACTACAGGGGCAGAGGCAGAGGCACGCGAGAGCCCCACTGCCCAAATACATTGGACTACTGCTTGCGCGTTTCTGCTGCTTTAACTGGCGAACTTTGAACTTTACGCT